>NW_024728550.1:0-112500 GCF_018991925.1 Homarus americanus | reverse complement strand
TTTAACGTATAAAATTAGATATGGTTTTTCATTTGCATACATCATTAGGTTAGGTTAGGTTAGGTTAGGTTAGGTTAGGTTAGGTTAGGTTAGGTTAGGTTAGGTTAGGTTAGGTTAGGTTTGATACCTTTGTTTACCTGTAGTGTTGACATTGAGTACACGACCATGTGGACTCTGGTGTTGCATACAGGTAGAATTTTTTTTGGGTACCTTTAAGGATATGATTGAGTACAGCAGAACGACTTTGTACCTCAGGTGAAACGACTGAGAACAAGAAAACGACTCTGTTCCTCTCATGATAGAACTGAGTACAAGAGAAAAACTGAGTACACGGGCGAATAAGAACTCAAACCACAATAAAATAGAGGAGTATCAAGACGAGAGAGAGAGAGAGAGAGGCCATAAATTTAATTAGTAATGTCTCTCAAAATATAAAACCAAAACACGAATTTAAAACACATTTTTTTTTCTACCCTAAACCAACTCACTAAACCACACACGTTGGGCCGCATCCAATTCACAACAAAAAAAATCATTATAATTTGATTGGTGGACGTGGTGTGTTAATGGTGACGTCATATTGAGTGAGGCGATTGATTGGTCGAGCTTTATGTTACGTGATATGAAGGCACTGATTGGTTGAGGTTTGTTTACGATAACATTGAGGCACTGATTGGTTGAGGTTTATGTTACATCATAATACAGAGGCACTGATTGGTTGAGGTTTATGTTACGTCATAACATGGAGACACTGATTGGTCAAAGATTGTTTACACGACACATTGAGGCGATGATTGGTTGATCTTTGTTACGTCACATTGATACGCTGATTGGTCGAAATTCATGTTGCGTCATAGAGTCGCTGATTGGTCAAGCATCATGTTATTGTGGAGTATTGATGTTGAGAGAGAGAGAGAGAGAGAGAGAGAGAGAGAGAGTCACTCAGGTGTGGGTTAGTGATTAAGTATCAATACGCCCTCAGCTTTACACCACATTAATGTACAGGTGAATGATGCAATACTTCTGGTTTTAAAGGTGGAGACTTATTAAACATAGACAGACACGTGTTTATATACAATGAGCATTCAGGTGTTGGAGAGTTTAATTAAGGTGCTTCAACAGGTAGAGAGGACCCAAGTCTCTATACTGACAACAATATTTATAGATTGAATGTTTTAGGCTGACCCTCCTCCCTCTCCCCCTTCCGCTGGTTGGTCCTCACAGTGCCCCCACCCCCAGCTGGTTCGCCTCCCACTGTGGCTCCCCACCACCACACTACCCCGCTGGTTGACCACAGTGCCCCCCTCCGTTGGTTGGTCCGTCCACAGTACCCCTCGGTTCGCCTCCCACTGTGCCCCCCACTACACCGCTGGTTGGACCCCCATGCCCCCCTCCGCTTGTTGGTCCCCACTGTGCCCCCCCGCTGGTTGGTCCCCCACTGTGCCCCCGCTGGTTGGTCTGCCCACAGTGCCCCCTCCGCTTGTTGGACCCCCACAGTGCCCTCCGCTGGTTGACCCAGTGCCCCCTCCGCTGGTTGGTCCCCACTGTGCCCCCGCTGGTTGGTCCGTCCACAGTAACCCCCCGCTGGTTCACCTCCACAGTGCCCCCTGGTTGGACTTCCACTGGCTGCCCCCTCATAGTGTAGTAATTACCAGAGCGATTTTTTCGTCAAAACTTATATGACAAAAGAATAAATTATCAACTTTACTCCATTAACAATATTTGATACATACAGTTTGTTTATAATTATTTAATGTTATATTATTTGTATGAAGAATTATGGATGGCAGACATTGTACCGTTGACAGACAGACAGACAGACAGACAGACATAGACGTTGTACCTCTGAGACACCGTTAAGACAGACAGACACACACAGACATATCCACCAAACTTCATCTAATAACACGACATTTCAGATCAAACTAAAATGTTCTCAAATCCTCACAAGAGGCCTGGGGTCACGTACATCCTGGGAAAAGAAACGTAAAAATCTCTCGACTTAAAGTATTGTATAAAACCATCCTAGGAAAAAATAATCACTAGGAATAAAAGAAAGAAAATATCATCTAATTTGACTTATAAATACGTTGAGATATTTTTACTGAGGGATTAAATAATTGTAATTCTGGAGACGTTTACTGGAGAGAGATGGTAAAAAGGTAACCGGTTTTGCTCCAGGAATAAGCTAGGTTTCTATCACACATCTCAGTGAATAACTTCAATCCTGGGTGCGGGGCGGAACGGAACAGTCCATGAGGGAATAGAATGGAACGGAACGGGGAGGAATGGGTCAGGGAAGGAACAAGGAGGGATGTGGCAAGGACGGAACGGGGAAGGAGTTGACAGGGACTGGGAAAGACGGAACAGGGCGGATTGGGGGGGGGGGGGAGTGAGACGGAGTGGGACGGGGGTAGTTGGTAATCAGGAAAGAAAAATACAGTTATGATGACGAAGCTCCTTGGATTTATTTCAAGAAGCAGAACCACGAGACCATGAAGCACGGCAGACAGCCATACACACCCACTTACGGTCCTTGATACACACACACACACACACACACACACACACACACATACATGGCCACGTACCAAAGGAATATATCTCCATATATAAGTCAAATATTATCACGATGTTGCCCCTCCCACCAAAAAAAAGAAAGAAAACGTATAAAGTTGCTGGGTTGGGTTGTTGGGTTGGGTTGGGTTGGGTTCGGTTGGGTTGCTCCGGTTCGGCTGGGTTGCTGTTGCTGGGTGGGCCTGGTTGTCTGGGTTGGGTTATGTAGAAATATTTGATAGTGGATGGCGTATTATTTTCTTCTAGTGTGACGTGACTGTGTGAAGGTGGTGGGTGAGGGAGGAGTGAGTGCGTGGTGATGAGGGAGGGTAATGGTGGTGATGAGGGAGGGTAATAGTGTTGATGAGGGAGGGTAATGGTGGTGATGAGGGTGGTGGTGGTGTTGAGAAATGAATAGAAATGTAGAAAGACTGATAGGTATTGTATATTCAGAGAAAGATAATAGTGAGGAATACAGAAGAGGAATATAGAAGAATTTTTACGTTATTAGACTTATTTTGTTAATGGATGAACACCTGAATTTGATCCTAATTAACTAAGAAGTGTTAAGGTGATAGGCAGCAAATGATGAACAAGTGAGATAGAGGTCAAAGGTCAAGAGGGTGTAGAGATATTGTTCACAAGGGTATTTAAGAGGGTGAACAATATAAGAGAATTAATAGTTACAGCAGTAAAGAATGAAAGTGCACACACACACAGACACACACACACAGACACACACACACACACACACACACACACACACACACACACCACACACACACACACACTTGAATATTTCCATGATAAACATCAACATATTTCAGGCTACATATATTTTTTTTTTTGTAACTTTCCAACACCGATTTTCACCCAGACGTCGTTCAGTACAGGAAGGGGGGGAGTGGAGGGGCTGGGGGGGGGTGAGGGGTGAGGCTGGGGAGGGGGAAGAAAGAGGAGGTGGAGAGGAACATGGAGAAGGTCTTGAGAGGATTTTGAGGAACCAGAAGAGTTACCTGGAAGGAGACGTGATTAAGACGACGACCTGGAGAGGGGGAGGAGCCTTTGGAGGAGATTTAAAGGACCTGGAGGAGGGGAGAGGAGCCAAGGACCTGGAGGGGAAAAGGACCTGGAGGGAGGCTTAAAGGGACCTGGAGGAGGGGACCTGGAGGGGGGAGGCAAAGGGACCTGGAGGGGGGGAAGGGACCTGGAGGGAGGCTTAAAGGGACCTGGAGGAGACCTTAAAGGGACCTGGAGGGACCCTTAAAGGACCTGGAGGAGGCTTAAAGGGACCTGGAGGGGGAGGAGCAAGGGACCTGGAGGGAGGCTTGGACCTGGAGGAGGCAAGGGACCTGGAGGGACCTTAAAGGACCTGGAGGGAGGCTTAAAGGACCTGGAGGAGGCTTAAAGGGACCTGGAGGGGAGGCAAAGGACCTGGAGGAGGCTTAAGGAGGGAAGCCAAAGGACCTGGAGGAGAGGCAAAGGGACCTGGAGGGAGGCTTAAGGACCTGGAGGGAGCCTTAAAAGGACCTGGAGGAGGGGGAGGGGAGGGAAGGACCTGGAGGGAGGACCAGGAGAAGGGACCTGGAGGGAGGGACCTGGAGGGAGGCTTAAAGGGACCTGGAGGGAGGCTTAAAGGACCTGGAGGAGGAGGGACCTGGAGGGGACCTGGAGGGGCTTGGAGGGACCTGGAGGGAGGCAAAGGGACCTGGAGGAGGAGGACCTGGAGGACCTAGGACCTGAGGGAGCCTTAAAGGACCTGGAGGGAGGCTTAAAGGGACCTGGAGGAGACCAAAGGACCTGGAGGGAGACCTAAAGGGACCTGGAGGGAGCCAAGGACCTGGAGGGGGACCTGGACCTGGGGAGAGGGACCTGGAAGAGGGACCTGAAGAGAGGAAGGGACCTGGAGGGAGCCAGGGACCTGGAGGAGACTTAAAGGGACCTGGAGGGAGGAAGGGACCTGGAGGGAGAAAGGGACCTGGAGGGGAGCCAGGACCTGGAGGGAGCCTTAAAGGACCTGGAAGGGGACCTGGAGGAGGCTTAAAGGGACCTGGAGGGAGACTTAAAGGGACCTGAAGAGAGGCTAAAGGACCTGGAGGAGCCTTAAAGGACCTGGAGGAGACTTAAAGGACCTGGAGGGAGGCTTAAAGGGACCTGGAGGGAGACCTAAGGACCTGGAGGGAGCCTTAAGGGACCTGAGGGAGCCTTAAAGGACCTGGAGGAGGCTTAAAGGACCTGGAGGAGGCTTAAAGGACCTGGAGGAGACCCAAGGGACCTGGAGGGAGCCTTAAAGGACCTGGAGGGAGGCTAAAGGGACCTGAGGGAGACTTAAAGGGACCTGGAGGGAGACTTAAAGGGACCTGAAGAGAGGCTTAAAGGGACCTGGAGGGAGCCTTAGGGACCTGGAGGAGGCTTAAAGGACCTGGAGGGAGCCTAAAGGACCTGGAGGAGGCTTAAAGGACCTGAGGGAGACCTAAAGGGACCTGGAGGGAGCCTTAAAGGACCTGGAGGGAGACCTAAAGGGACCTGGAGGAGACAAAGGACCTGGAGGGAGCCTTAAAGGACCTGGAGGGAGACCTAAAGGGACCTGGAGAGAGACCTAAGGGACCTGGAGGGAGGCTTAAGGGACCTGGAGGGAGGCTTAAAGGACCTGGAGGGAGGCTTAAAGGACCTGGAGGAGGCTTAAAGAGACCTGGAGGAGACCCAAAGGACCTGGAGGAGACCTAAAGGACCTGGAGGAAGACCTAAAGGACCTGGACAACAAGAAGAAAATCAAGGCAGAAAACACTAAGTCAGCGACCCAGGTCAGTTGATGACATGACCTGAGGGACACCAGGTTAGTGGCCCAAGTCAGTGGCCTTCCTGACCCGATGGTCACCAGGTCAGTGAACCCCAAGACCTTCCTTCCTCCTTCCTTCATTATAGTGAGACCTCTCCCTCTGTCTCTCTTCCAGTCTTTCCTTGAACAAACACATTCCCGTCTTCTCCGAGCCACCACCTCTACATTCTGGAGGACCTCACCTCCTTTCTCTCCTCCTTTCCCTCCCTCCTGCAGAATTATTCCCTCCTTCTCATTCAGCACCTGGCCTCGCTCTGCCACACACCAAATTTACTTCACGATAAAACTGGTCATTGGCAAATCGATAAAAAGAAAACAAGGTGAAGGATAGATGATAGACCTAGCCAGCTGCTGGGACACTCAGGTGAAGGATAGATGATAGACCTCACCAGCTGCGGGACACTCAGGTGAAGGATAGATGATAGACCTAGCCAGCTGCTGGGACACTCAGGTGAAGGATAGATGATAGACCTCACCAGCTGCTGGGACACTCCAGGTGAAGGATAGATGATGGACCTCACCAGCTGCTGGGACACTCAGGTGAAGGATAGATGATAGACCTCGCCAGCTGCTGGGACACTCAGGTGAAGGATAGATGATAGACCTCACCAGCTGCTGGGACACTCAGGTGAAGGATAGATGATAGACCCTCACCAGCTGCTGGGACACTCAGGTGAAGGATAGATGATAGACCTCACCAGCTGCGGGACACTCAGGTGAAGGATAGATGATAGACCTAGCCAGCTCTGGGACACTCAGGTGAAGGATAGATGATAGACCTAATAAGCTGCTGGGACACTCACCTGTTATATAGTAGTGTGAGGTTAAGCAGTGTTCTCGTGGCGGAAACACTGAGACTCTGCCCAAGCTCAGAGGCAGTCACCAGACGAAGAAGAGGTGAAGGAAGAGGATGAAGGGAGGAGGAAAAAGATGAAAGGAGAACTAAGAAGAGAAGGAAGGAAGAAGGAGAGTTAGAGAAAAAAGGAAGGAAGGAAGTATGATGAAGAGGAATTATTGATAAAGAGAAACTACAACAAGAAAATTAAAAGGAGGAAAGTCATGAGAAGAAAGATGAAAGACGAAGAACACAAGAAGGAGGAGGAAGGACACAAGGAAGAGGAAGAGGAAGAAGGAAGAGGAAGAACACAAGGAAGAGGAAAGAGGAAGAGGAAAAACAAGAGGAAGAAGGAAGAGGAAAAAACAAAGAGGAAGGAAAATATAAAAGCAGGAAGAAGAAAAGATAGAGAGAAGGGAGAGAGGAAAGAGAGAATGAGAAAGAACACATACAAAAATGAAAGAGAGAAAGAGGGCACTTAAAGAGAATGAGACAGACAGACAGAATGAGGCACAGACAGACAGATAGACAGAATGAGACACAAGCAGACAGATAGACAGAATGAGGCACAAAGAGACAGAGAAGACAGAATGAGACACAAAGAAGACAGACAGACAGAGAATGAGGCACAGACAGACAGAGGAACAGAAGAGGCACAAGCAGACAGATGGACAAAATAAGACACAAAGCAGACAGATAGACAGAGAATGAGAAGAGAAGCAGACAAGATAGACAGAATGAGAGACACAAGCAGACAGATAGACAGAATGAGACACAAGCAGACAGATAGACAGAATGAGACACAAGCAGACAGAAGACAGAATGAGACACAAGCAGACAGATAGACAGGAATGAGACACAAGCAGACAGACAGACAAGAATGAGACACAAGCAGACAGACAGACAGGATGAGACACAAGCAGACAGATAGACAGAATGAGACACAAGCAGACAGACAGACAGAATGAGACACAAGCAGACAGACAGACAGAATGAGACACAAAGCAGACAGACAGACAAGATGAGACACAAGCAGACAGATACAGACAGAATGAGACACAAGCAGACAGATAGACAGAATGAGACACAAGCAGACAGATGGACAGAATGAGACACAAGCAGACAACAGAAGACAGAGAATGAGACACAAGCAGACAGATAGACAGAATGAGACACAAGCAGACAGATAGACAGAATGAGACACAAACAGACAGATAGACAGAATGAGACACAAGCAGACAGATAGACAGAATGAGACACAAGCAGACAGATAGACAGAATGAGACACAAGCAGACAGATAGACAGAATGAGACACAAAGCAGACAGATAGACAGAATGAGACACAAGCAGACAGATAGACAGAATGAGACACAAGCAGACAGATAGACAGAATGAGACACAAGCAGACAGATAGACAGAATGAGACACAAGCAGACAGATAGACAGAATGAGACACAAGCAGACAGATAGACAGAATGAGACACAAGCAGACAGATAGACAGATTGAGACACAAGCAGACAGATAGACAGAATGAGACAGACAGACAGACAGAATGAGACACAACAGACAGAGACAGAATGAGACACAAAGCAGACAGAAGACAGAATGAGACACAAGCAGACAGATAGACAGAATGAGACACAAGCAGACAGATAGACAGATTGAGACACAAGCAGACAGATAGACAGAATGAGACACAAGCAGACAGATAGACAGAATAAGACACAAGCAGACAGATAGACAGAATGAGACACAAGCAGACAGATAGACAGAATGAGACACAAGCAGACAGATAGACAGAATGAGACACAAGCAGACAGATAGACAGAATGAGACACAAGCAGACAGATAGACAGAATGAGACACAAGCAGACAGATAGACAGAATGAGACACAAGCAGACAGATAGACAGATTGAGACACAAGCAGACAGATAGACAGAATGAGACACAAGCAGACAGATAGACAGAAATGAGACACAAACAGACAGATAGACAGAATGAGACACAAGCAGACAGATAGACAGAATGAGACACAAGCAGACAGATAGACAGAATGAGACACAAGCAGACAGATAGACAGAATGAGACACAAGCAGACAGATAGACAGAATGAGACACAAGCAGACAGATAGACAGAATGAGACACAAGCAGACAGATAGACAGATTGAGACACAAGCAGACAGATAGACAGAATGAGACAGACAGATAGACAGAATGAGACACAAGCAGACAGATAGACAGAATGAGACACAAGCAGACAGATAGACAGAATGAGACACAAGCAGACAGATAGACAGAATGAGACACAAGCAGACAGATAGACAGAAATAGAGACACAAAGCAGACAGATAGACAGAATGAGACACAAGCAGACAGACAGACAGAATGAGACACAAGCAGACAGATAGACAGATTGAGACACAAGCAGACAGATAGACAGAATGAGACACAAGCAGACAGACAGACAGAATGAGACACAAGCAGACAGACAGAATGAGACACAACACACAGAAGACAGAATGAGACACAAGCAGACAGACAGAGACAGACAGAATGGGACAGAGACAGACAGAATGGGACCAGCAGACAGACAGATGGAATGAGACACAAGCAGACAGACAGACAGAATGAGACACAAGCAGACAGATAGACAGAATGAGACACAAACAGACAGATAGACAGAATGAGAAACAAGCAGACAGATAGACAGAATGAGACACAAGCAGACAGACAGACAGAATGAGACACAAGCAGACAGACAGATGAGACACAAGCACACAGATAGACAGAATGAGACACACAAGCAGACAGACAGGACAGACAGAATGAGCACAAGCAGACAGACAGACAGAAGATAAGAGACACAAGCAGACAGACAGACAGAATGAGACACAAGCAGACAGACAGACAGAATGAGACACAAGCAGACAGACAGACAGAATGAGACACAAGCAGACAGACAGACAAGAATGAGACACAAAAGCAGACAGACAGACAGAAGACACAAGCAGACAGACAGACAGAATGAAACAGAAGAGATAAGAAGAGAAGCTAAAACAAAATAAACCAAAACAAAACAAAGCAAAACAAAATAAAAAATAAACCAAAAACAAAACAAAAATAAGCCAAAACAAAATAAACAAAACAAATCAAAATAAAAATAAGCAAATAACCAAAATAAAGCCAAACCAAAACAAAATAAACCAAAACAAAACAAAATAAACCAAACCAAAAACAAAACAAAAATAAAACCAAAATAAATCAAAAAATAAGCAAAATAAAACAAACCTCAAATAAAATAGTCGTCAGGATTAACTTGAGACTATTCTAAATATATATATAAGCGATATAGTAAACACCAAGTGAATATAAACAACAAATTCAGGTGGAAAATAGGAACTTCGGTTTTAGGTAGGAAAAACAATCTCTCTCTCTCTCTCTCTCTCTCTCTCTCTCTCTCTCTCTCTCTCTCTCTCTTTCAATTCGTCTGTCTGTCTGTTTCTCTTTCATTCATTGTCTGTTCTGTCTCTCTCCTCCTTCTCTCTCTCTCTCTTTCAATTCGTCTGTCTGTCTGTTTCTCTTTCATTCATTGTCTGTTCTGTCTGTCTCTCTCTCTCTCTCTCTCTCTCTCTCTCTCTCTCTCTCTCTCTCTCTTTCAATTCGTCTGTCTGTCTGTTTCTCTTTCATTCATTGTCTGTTCTCTCTCTCTCTCTCTCTCTCTCTCTCTCTCTCTCTCTTTCAGTCCGTCTGTCTCTGTCTGATAAAGTCGCAAGCGTCGAATTCACTAAGTTCCGTGTTCCTCGAGTTCCGTGTTCCTCCCGGTTCCGTGTTCCTCCCAGTTCCGTCGAGTTCCGTGTTCCTCTGAGTTCGTGGAGTTCCGTGTTCCTCCCGGTTCCGTGTTTCTCCCGAGTTCCGTGTTCCTCCCGAGTTCCGTGTTCCTCCCGTGAAAATGGCGTATTTAGGCCATTAACTATTTTTGTGAGCAGATGAGGGCAGGTGAGGGCAATTAGGGCAGGTGAGAGACCAGGTGAAGGCAGGTGAGAGTAGGTGAAGGCAGGTGAGAATAGGTGGAAGGCAGGTAAGGGCAATTAAGGGCAGGTGAGGCAGGTGAAGCAGGTGAGAGTAGGTGAAGGCAGGTGAGAATAGGTGAAGGCAGGTAAGGGCAATTAAGGGCAGGTGAGAGCAGGTGAAGGCAGGTGAGAGTAGGTGAAGGCAGGTGATGAGCGGGCAGGTGAGATCAGGTGAGGGCAGGTATAAAACACGACACAGATGATTTAGATAATTTCCTTAATTGTTCAATACGTGATGGAAATGAAAGCAATTAACTCGGAATAATTCGCTCATCAAACTATCTCCCTCAATACCAGAAGGGAGGGCAAGGGAAAAATAAACAAGGACTGTAATTAATGTCTGTCTGTCTGTCTGTCTGTCTGTCTCTTTTTTCCATTTTTCTCTCTGTTGCTGCCATGCGACACAACCTAACCTAACCTACTTTTACCTAACCTAATCTGATTTAACCTGACTGATCTAATCTAACCTAACCTGACCTAACGTAACCCGACCTGACCTAACCTTACCCCACTGACCTGACCTGCCTGACCTTACATTACTTGACCTGACCTGCCTGACCTTACCTTGCCAGCCTGACCTGACCTGGCCTGACCTGACCTGACCTGCCCTTACCCGACCTGACCTGACCTAACCTAACCTAAATACTGGAGTTCGGTTATTTTTTCATTTGGTGGTGCGTTTTGTCCAATGAGAAGTTATGTGGAGAGATTTTGCCCGACGGGTGTTTAGTGAGTGTCCAGTCAGCCAGTCATTGTTCAGTCAGCCAGTCATTATCCAGTCAGCGGTCTTCGTCCAGTCAGCCAGTCAGTAATAGCACCGCTCCTGTCAGTCATGCTCTCCACTGAATTCAATAATGCTCCGAGAACAATCATGATCGCACATAACAGTGACCTGTGACCCTGACTTGTGATCCTGATCTGTGAGCCTTGACCTGTGACCCTGACCTGTGACCTTAACCTGTGACCTCGACCTGTGACCCTGACTTGTGATCTTGACCTGTGATCTGACTGTGACCTGACCTGTGACCAACGTGGCCTCACCTGTGACCTCATTGATCTGTGACCTGACCTGACCTGACCAACCTATGCCTACTGACCTGTGACCCTGACCTGTGACCTGAACCTGTGACGTTGACCTGTAGCCTTGACCAGTTAATACCATTTCTAAGTCATACAGTTAATTTACCTAAGTTAGAATAAGTGAGTTAGGCATGGAGGAGAATATTTGATTATTATTTCTTTCATTAATTTTACAATTTCTCCTGGTTACTCTCTAGTTCCTCCTAGTTCTCCTAATTTCTTTTTCCTGGTTATCTCTCTAGTTATCTCCCTAATTCTCTTCCTAGTTCTCCCTTAAATTTCTCCTTGTTCTCTCCCTGGTTCTCTCTCTAGTTCTCTCCTAGTTCTCCTAAATTTCTCCCTAGTTCTCCGGTAAGAGTTATATGAAAATCTAAAAGTGTAAACATTTTTCAGGTATCGTGATTTTTTTTTTAATATTTGTTGAACCAGTTAATATTGATAATGGACTTGTTGTTGTTGTTGTTGTTGTTTAATCATAAAGTATTTGGCACGAAGCGTTTGACTGTTGTGATGACACTCGTAATAGTTATATACTGATAAGTCATCACTATCATCATTATTATCATCACGTGACCTATATCCATAAATTACTGTATATAAGGAGGAGACAGTAATTATTATTATTATTATTATTATTATTATTATTATTATTATTATTATTATTATTATTATTATCAATCGTCATCTCGTAGTCATTATATTTCTAATTAATATTTCCTACCTTCAGTTCTGAGTGGTTGCAGTTGACAATGTTACCTGTTCGTACACAAAATCCGAGAGCCTAGTATAAATTATCTATATTTTATAAGCGAAATGAATATATATTAATGTGCAAAAATTTTCAATATTTATTTGTCTTGTAAATAATTCATGTATGTATGTATGTATGTATGTATGTATGTAGTGTTTTAATATATGCTCTGTCCCTACACCTTGGAATATTACCTGTTGTTAGTATGAAGAGTTCTGATTGGCTGAGTGTTCTGAGTGATTGAATGTTCTGATTGGTTGGGTGTTCTGATTGGTTGAGTGCTCTGATTGATTGAGTGTTCTGATTGGCTGAGTGTTCTGATTGGCTGACTGCTCTGATTGATTAAGTGTTCTGATTGGTTGAGTACTGTAATTGGCTGAGTATTCTGATTAAGTGTTCTGATTGACTGAATGTTCTGATTGGTTGAGTGTTCTGATTGATGGAGTGTTCTGATTGGTTGAGTGTTCTGATTGATGGATTGTTCTGATTGGTTGAGTGTTCTGATGGATTGAATGTTCTGATGGGTTGAATGTTCTGATTGGTTGAATGCTCTGATTGGTGGGGTTTTCTGATTGGGAGAGGTTCCAGACCAAACTTAAGTAGACACACTCCTGGGGCCTCCTGGGTATGTTTAGTGTAATCAATGATGTTTAAGGGGTCGCTGTTGTGCTGGGCATGTACTGGGTATGTGCTGGGCATGGTATGTACTGGGCATGTGCTGGGAATGTACTGGGTATGGTATGTGCTGGGCATGTACTGGGTATGGTATGTGCTGGGCATGTACTGGGTATGGTATGTGCTGGGCATGGTATGTGCTGGGCATGTACTGGGCATGGTATGTGCTGGGCATGTGCTGGGCATGGTATGTACTGGGCATGTGCTGGGTGGTATGTACTGGGCATGTACTGGGTATGGTATGTGCTGGGCATGTACTGGGTATGGTATGTGCTGGGCATGTACTGGGTATGGTATGTGCTGGGCATGTACTGGGTATGGTATGTACTGGGCATGTACTGGGTATGGTATGTGCTGGGCATGTACTGGGTATGGTATGTGCTGGGCATGTACTGGGTATGGTATGTGCTGGGCATGTACTGGGTATGGTATGTGCTGGGCATGTACTGGGTATGGTATGTGCTGGGCATGTACTGGTATGGTATGTGCTGGGCATGTACTGGGTATGGTTGGTATGTACTGGGCATGTACTGGGTATGGTATGTACTGGGCATGTGCTGGGTATGGTATGTGCTGGGCATGTACTGGGTATGGTGTGTGCTGTACTGGGCATGTACTGGGTATGGTATGTACTGGGCATGTGCTGGGTATGGTATGTGCTGGGCATGTACTGGTATGTGCTGGGTATGGTATGTGCTAGGCATGTGCTGGGTATGGTATGTGCTGGGCATGTACTGGGTATGGTATGTGGGTATGGTATGTGCTGGGCATGGTATGGTGTGCTGGGCATGTACTGGGTATGGTATGTGCTGGGCATGTACTGGGTATGGTATGTGCTGGGCATGTACTGGGTATGGTATGTGCTGGGCATGTACTGGGTATGGTATGTGCTGGGCATGTACTGGGTGTGATATGTGCTGGGCATGTACTGGGTATGGTATGTGCTGGGCATGTACTGGGTATGGTGCTGGGCATGTGCTGGGTATGGTATGTGCTGGGCATGTGCTGGGTATGTGTATGTGCTGGGCATGTACTGGGAATGGTATGTGCTGGGCATGTGCTGGGTATGTGCTGGGCATGGTATGTACTGGGCATGTGCTGGGTATGGTATGTGCCAGGCATGCTGGGTATGGTATGTGCTGGGCATGTACTGGGTATGGTATGTGCTGGGCATCGTATGTATTGGGGATGTGTTGGGCTTTTACTGGGCATGTGCTCTGAGGGCGACACATCATTTTCCAGTAAAGAGACTGAAAACCCATCGGTGTATAGTAAAACCTCCCTATAACGGATTTCTCTCCATATAATCCGTTAAATTCTCGGACTTGTTTCTGTGTATCAATTGACTCACTTAAGTTACCGTACAGAGTTGGGAGCTGAAATAGTCCTGAAATCTCATCAAGAATCACGACCGCGACTAAATAGATTCTAATACGCCTAATTAAGGAATCCAACTTAACTACTGTAGCGATGATTGAGACTCTGACGCTTTAATTGGATCAGAGGACAGAGTTTGTTTATGTCTGTAGTACCTGTTCTTGCCGCTATGACCTCCTGGCGTTGTTGTCGCGTTTACTAGAGGCGTCTGTTTTTTATTGTTTAATATTTTGTTTATTGTTTGACAGTATACCACAACATAAAGTAAACAATAAACTTGAAACAAAAGTGTACAAAGAGAGGGCGTGTGTATAAATTCATGGGATATTTAAAGAGTTTTCAAGCGAATGTTTGCAATTCTTCTGGGTTTGAGGACAAGACAGACAACAGACAGACAGACAGACAGAAAGACAGACAGACAGACAGACAGAAAGACCATTATCTTCGTTCAAACAGACAGACAGACAGACAGACAGACAGAAGGCCATTTATCTTCGTTCAAATATGTATAACGTTATAATAAAGTGAGAAGGTATATTGGACTGAAATATATCGATAATATTCTGGAAAAAACGAAAATATTTTGTATTACAGATAAGTGTTTCATAATTAGTTCCTTCACCTCCCTGTGTGTCTGTGTGTGTGTGTGTGTGTGTGTGTGTCTGTGGTCTGTGTGTGTGTGTGTCTGTGTGTAGTGTTGGTCAGTGAAAGATCTTATGTGCTGTATATCAGATTGAATCTCATTTCACGAAGACTTGATCCTCTTTCACTGTAATGAGACCCAGTGGGTTATTACCATTGTTAACCTTGATTATTTTATTATTATTATTATTATTATTATCATTATTATTATTTATTAATATTATTGTTACTATTATTATTATTAGTTATTATTGCTCTTATTATTGTTATTATTATTAGTGTTGTTGTTATACTATAAAATAAAAATACTTTATATCAACAATACCTAATGAGAACAAAACAAAACAAACTATATTATCAAAAGTGGATGAAACGTATTTTATTTTTATTTATTTATTTATTTGAGGGGGAGGGGGCAGACAAAATAAAATCAGATTTTCCTTCGTACACTGACCTACAAAAAAAAAACCCACACTACAAATCACACGCTGTTTTATTCCCAGGAGAGACAACCAACTAACTACCTTACCCGGTACTAATAAACCTATTTCGGGCAGGTAACATGGACCACACCTGAGCGTATCTCCAGTATCACCTGGACGTGAGACAACAACTAGACATGTTGAGCCATTAAGAGAAGGGACCACTTTATGGCTCTTATAAACAATTCACAACTCAATTATGTAATGGGTGAGGCGGTTACCAGCCACCGATAAAAATGGTATTAACAGTTGGGTGTTGGGTAGGAGGAGGCAGGTGTTGGCCAGGTGTTGGAGTAGGAGATGCAGGTGTTGGCCAGGTGTTGGGTAGGAGGAGAAAGGTGTTGGCCAGGTGTTGGGTGGGAGATGCAAGTGTTGGCCAGGTGTTGGGTAGGAGGAGTGGGTGTTGGCCAGTGTTGGTGGGAGGGCAGGTGTTGGCCAGGTGTTGGGTAGGAGGAGATGCAGGTGTTGGCCAGGTGTTGGGTAGGAGGCAGGTGTTGGCCAGGTGTTGGGTAGGAGGAGGCAGGTGTTGGCCAGGTGTTGGGTAGGAAGCAGGTGTTGGGTGTTGGGTGGGAGGAGGCGTGTTGGCCAGGTGTTGGGTAGGAGGAGATGCAGGTGTTGGCCAGGTGTTGGGTAGGAGGGTGGTGGAGAGGCAGGTGTTGCAGGTGTTGGGTAGGAGGAGGCAGGTGTTGGCCAGGTGTTGGTGGAGGAGATGCAGGTGTTGGGGTGTTGGGTAGGAGGAGGCAGGTGTTGGCCAGGTGTTGGTGGGAGAGGCAGTTTGGCCAGGTGTTGGGTAGGAGGAGATGCAGGTGTTGGCCAGGTGTTGGGTAGGAGGAGGCAGGTGTTGGCCAGGTGTTGGGTAGGAGGAGGCAGGTGTTGGCCAGGTGTTGGGTAGGAGGAGATGCAGGTGTGGCCAGGTGTTGGGTAGGAGGAGGCAGGTGTTGGCCAGGTGTTGGGTAGGAGGAGGCAGGTGTTGGCCAGGTGTTGGGTAGGAGGAGATGCAAGTGTGGGTGTTGGGTAGGAGATGCAGGTGTTGGCCAGGTGTTGGGTAGGAGGAGGGCAGGTGTTGGGGTGTTGGGTAGGAGGAGTGCAGGTGTTGGCCAGGTGTTGGTAGGAGGAGATGCAGGTGTTGGACAGGTGTTGGGTAGGAGGAGATGCAGGTGTTGCAGGTGTTGGGTGGAATTGTTGGCAGGTGTTGGGTGGAGGAGATGCAGGTGTTGGCCAGGTGTTGGGTAGGAGGAGATGCAGGTGTTGGCCAGGTGTTGGGTAGGAGGGAGGCAGGTGTTGGCCAGGTGTTGGGTAGGAGGAGAGGCAGGTGTTGGCCAGGTGTTGGGCAGGAGGATATGCAGGTGTTGGCCAGGTGTTGGGTAGGAGGAGATGCAGGTGTTGGCCAGGTGTTGGGTAGAGGAGATGCGAGATGCAGGTGTTGGGGTGTTGGGTGAAGAGGCAGGTGTTGGGTAGGGAGGAGGCAGGTGTTGGGTAGGAGGAGAGGCAGGTGTTGGCCAGATGTTGGGTAGGAGGAGATACAGGTGTTGGCCAGGTGTTGGGTAGGAGAAGAGGCAGGTGTTAGGGAAGGAACTAATCATCATAAAACAACACCTGTATTTTATATATCTTCACTACACTTACAGGCTGGTTACAGGGACCTTGATATTACAGACTAGACTCATATAGAAAAATATTGTAAAATGTAGAAATTATATAAGGATTATTATCTTGGACATTATAGGAGTGAATGTGTGGGCTAGGAGTGAATGTGTGGGCTAGGAGTGAATGTGTGGGCTAGGAGTGAATGTGTGGGCTAGGAGTGAATGTGTGGGCTAGGGTGAATGTGGGCTAGGGTGAATGTGTGGGCTAGGGTGAATGTGAGGCTAGGAGTGAATGTGAGCTAGGGTGAATGTGGGCTAGGAGTGAATGTGTGGGCTAGGGGTGAGATGTGTGGGCTGGGGTGAATGTGTGGGCTGGGTGAATGTGTGGGCTAGAGTGAATGTGACTGGGGTAGATGTGTGAGCTGGGGTGGATGTGGGCTAGGAGTGAATGTGTGGGCTAACACTTTGGACATAAAATTCAGTGATTTTTCAAATTTTGTGTTTTTATATTAAAATTCTTTTATTGTGGTGTGGTGATGGTGTGGTGGTGGTGATGGTGATGGTGATAGTGAGTGATGGTGATGAGAAGTTAAGACTACACCCACTGTTAATTAAACCGACATAGAAGTGGGTCACATCTAACGGACCCTCGATATAACGGACTTTCCATATCTATATAGTTCGTTAAATGGAGGTTTCACATCTAACGGACCCTCGATATAACGGACTTTTCATATCTATATAGATGGGTGGCACTGTGACTCTCAGATGGGTGGCAGCTCAAGGTGGGTGGCACTGTGACTCTCAGGTGGGTGGGACTGTGACTCTCAGATGGGTGGCACTGTGACTCTCAGATGGGTGGCACTGTGACTCTCAGATGGGTGGCACTGTGGAGGAAGGTTTTATCACACCACAACTGCCTTATGAATATTAATGTGTCACCTCAAGGCTCTGCTGTGAATAAATGCCTCATGTCAAAACTGGAATTTATAATGGTGGCAGGTTGCAAATACTGGTTTGGTTACGTTAAGTTTGGTTAGGTTAGGTTTGGTTTAGTTTGGTTTGGTTAGGTTTGGTTTGGTTTTGGTTTGGTTAGGTTAGGTTTGGTCGAGTCTTTCTTTTAACATGGTTTGATTCTGATGTTTTGGACGGAGACGATGAAGTTTTAGAAACAGACAGACAGATAAAGAGTCAGTATCACAGACAGACAGACAGACAGACAGACAGACAGACAGACTCAAAGACTGTCAGTTCCAAAGTGTGTGTGTGTGTGTGTGTGTGTGTGTGTGAAGGCAGGTCTCAGGGTCTCTCTCAGCTCACAGATAGACAGACCATATCCACCCACCCATCCATCAAAATGTTACTCATCCATCCATTCACTACAAATATCCACACACCTCTATCCTACCACCATCATCCTGTCCTCTCTCCTCCAGCTTACCTCTGGCAGTTGTTTAGTCTAATTAAGATGGAGGCTACTTGTTAACCCACTCCTCTCATTTCCTCTTCCTCCTCCTCTTGTTCTTCATCCTGGTCTTCTTCTTCTTCTTACCTCCTCCTTTATCTCCTCTTCTTTTCAACTCCACGTTCTCTTCCTACTTTCGCCTCTTCCTCTCACCTCCATTCTCTTACTTCAATCTTTATCAAGTCTGCTTTACTTTCACCTATAAACACTTTCCATTCCTCTCCTCTCTCCCATCCTTTCTCTTTCTACCATCCTCTCTACCACGCCTGTGTCCTATAAACCACACCTGTGTCCTATAAACCACACCTGTGTCCTATAAACCACGCCTGTGTCCTATAAACCACGCCTGTGTCCTATAAACCACGCCTGTGTCCTATAAACCACGCCAGTGTCCTATAAACCAGACCTGTGCCCTATAAACACACACACACGTCCTATAAATGACCTGTGCCTATAAACACACGTATTGAGACAAGACGTGCCCCGAGCGCTCGGTTTGCCGGACGGTCTGTTTAGCCTGCCCTCCCCTGCTATGCCCCAACGCCCTACCAGCCTTACTACACTGGGATCTATTCAGCAAAACATTCTGATTAGTGAACGATTGATTACCGAGCAGTGTTCCCGCATATAGTGCATAAGGAAGCACAAAAACGCCAGTGTGACTGGTTACGACCTAACCTGACCGGGACTTTTCTCCAGCTAAACATTCAGAGTCATCAGTGCAATAGTGATTGTCATACAGTGCTCGATAATTACACCCAAGGAAAAAGTCAGACAGTGGGCTTTATCCGATCACCTTTAAAATTGCCAGTGATAAAGGACCACATGGTGTTTACATATATCGTGAAAACTGTGTCAGCGAAACCCCAAGCACCAGGGACAAGACCCACGGTCTTTCCATTTGACAAATATTAACAGATATCTACCAGTATGGTGGCCCACTCAAAGTGCCAAACCAGTAATAAACACTTCCGTCAGCCCTAACAGATATCAACAGTAATACAATCACCACTCAGAAACGCCTCTATGCCATCTAAAGCGTGGGAGCAAAGGTTATCTGATAGCAGTGTTATCGCGCAACTCAAGTCTGAACATATTCCTTTAGCAGCGTGTATGGTATAAAACCGTCATACACATAAGCCCATTAGAGCCGTAACACCACTAGGAAACCGGAAAACCGCACAACTGAACCCGACACCGCAGAAGTTCCACGAGATGGTATGATCTCCGTCTCTGCTCGCCAACGTCACTTCCTAGCCTAACAAGTTCAGCAGGCTGTAACCACAATTGAGTCGCCGCCTTGGCATCGTTGCATATGTGAGCTTGTTATTGCCTAAGCGTGTCATATTGGAGATATCAACTCTTTCCTTCACATGATTTCCACATAGGCGGCGGAGGGGCGTTGCCCTCTTCTGTCAAGATGACCTACGCACGTCACCTGGATGTTCAAGTCCCCAGCAGATGTGGGCTTGTGTGGTACGTGTTTGAGCCACCATGCCTTTTCCATCCATAATCATGTGGCACTACCATCCGCCTCGCTCACCACTAGGGAACACTCTTATTAATCATCTCATTACACCACCTCCAGACCACCTCAGAGTTGGTGCCCATGTGCCCAGAGATTAGTATTATGTGGGGATTTTTAATGAAATTGAGCACCGCTGATATCCAGGACCAGCTATGCTATCACAAGTTGTGACCTTCCCCACAGTTAAAAATACCCTTGAAGCCTTATCTTAACTGACTTGGACAGTAACACCTCAGCAATGCCACTCCTATTAGGTGTAGCATACACTTATCCAGTCGCTGGTCCCCCAGCTTCTTGCTCCCCACTCAAACATAGGGCCTACATCCAAGACCTACAGGCCGATTACTGACTGCAGTGCGCACTCTTCCGGGCGATGGATAGTTCATCCCTGGACTGAAGTACTTAAGCGTGGATGACAAACCAAATGGATAAATTATACCCAACGCACCACCAGGAAGCTCACACACTTTTACCGAGAAGTCCGTCAGATCTCACCCAGCTGACTTGCCTGGATCACACCTCCAGGTTAGACTTGTATGCAGCTTCGAGAGACAGAGCTTTTCATCTCAATGACCACATCACTTTACAGGTCCATTATAGCCAGGTCATCCATAAATCACTGCAAAAGAAGTCCCACAACCCAACAAATTACAACACACACAAGCAGACCAGCATCAGTCAATGGTATGGTAGCTTAAAGAGCTCTGTGGACTAAATAGCAAAGGCACACCCCTCCTTCGCCAGCCATCTCACTATTGTTGGTACCCAGCTGAGCAAACAAATAACCATTTCGCTACTATATGCGGGCATACCGGCAGCACAACACTCTCCTGCTTACCTACTGGCCCCCTTCCACTGACTTAGTAGAAATTTGGCGTAGCTGGACAAACTAAATTAAACAACTCTACCACCCCCCATTGACTTACCAATGAAACTTTAGGAGTTCTCCCCAGACTTGCTAAGCCCTATGTCCCATCATCAATGCTTCTCTCAGTCAAGCCAGATGCCCAACTGACTGGAAGACCTCTTTTATCCTTATCACCAGTGCCCAAGTCAACCAGCCCACAATCCTTAAATCAGCTACGACCTATTGCAATCACCCCAATACCCAGCCTAATCTGCAGAAGTTTTGTGTTCGACTGGGCTTATGCTGATGTGCAGGAGTCGTAGACCCTCAACAATTTGGCAACATAGCTTCCTCCACCCTCACTGTCTTGTCAGCTTTCTCGATTACATATACCCGCCACAGCCTAATGTCCATAAAGCCTTCAGCCGACCTCGGGCTTCGGAGAAATCTTATATACCATAATAGACTTCCTCAGTGACCGACGCCAAGCTGTACGCTTCCGAGGGGCTGTTTCCACCTTTCAGTCACTCACCTGTGGCGTCCCCCAAGGCACCAAGATGGGACCACTCTGCTTCCTTATGCTCATCAATGATGCCCTAAGAGAAACCCCTGCTCGCTGGAAATATGTCGACGACTCCACCATTGGGATCAGCGTCAACAATTCTGCTCCCAACCATACCGCCCTTCAGGATTTATTGAACAGTCTCCAAAACTGGGCCACCAACAACCATGTCACCATCAAAATATACCACATCTATGAGCAGTACATCAACCTCTCTCCGACATTGTCCCACCCTCCCTTCCCATTACTCTAGGTCCGAACACACCTGGCTAGGACTCCACGAAGCTCCCCGGCGTCACCATAGGACAACAAACTAAATTGGGAGAAACCACACGTCAGTGAAGGTTAACCTCCAGTTTCCGTTCCACCTCCTCCGCCGACTCAAGTCCCTCGGAGTTCCTGCACCCGAGCTCCTCAGTGTTTACTCAACATTCATACTTCCCAAGCTCACCTATGACTCCCCTACCTGGTCTTCCTCCCTAAATGCCACACAACGTAAACACCTAGAAAAAGTGCAAAAGAGGGCATGCAAGATTATTCTCTCCCTTTCCTACTCCACATATCAAGAAGCCCTCAACACACTGACCCTTTCGACTCTCACTGACCATCACCACGACCTCATCTGCAAATTTGGTAAGAAGCTTCTGCACCATCCTCGACACTGGCTCCTACTACCACCTGAGATCCCTAGCCCGAGAATTGCTGTTCGACACCACAACCGCATCCAGCCCATACGTGCACGAACTGATCGCTATAAGAACAGCCCAGTCCCAACCATTGTAAAAATTATCAATAACTGGTAATAAACCAGTGTATTCACTCCCAGTAAATACTACTTCTTGCACTGTCACTATGTTGAAATGAACTGTAGTTTGAGCTTTTCCCCATCTAGTTATTATATGTCTTATTTGTGTCACTTATGTTACTTGTATATTATTTGTAATTCGAAACCCATTCCCCAAATATGTAACTGTATATTTTCAGCCTTCTGGCTGCCAAGCTCTTTCAATAAACCGTTAATTATTATTATTATTATTATTATTATTAAACCACGCCTGTGTCCTATAAACCAAGCCAGTGCCCTATAAACCACACCTGTGCCCTATAAACCACACCTGTGCCCTATTAACCACGCCTATAAACCACACCTGTGCCCTATAAACCACACCTGTGTCCTATAAACCACACCTGTGTCCTATAAACCACGCCTGTACCCTACAAGCCACACCTGTGCCCTATAAACCACACCTGTGTCCTATAAACCACACCTGTGTCCTATAAACCACGCCTGTGCCCTATAAACCACACCTGTGCCCTATAAACCACACCTGTATCTATAAACCAATGCCCAGCCTAAACCACACACCTGTGTTCTCTATAAACCACACCCAGTGTCCTATAAACCACGATGCCTATAAACCACACCTGCGTTCCCATTAACCACACCTGTGTCCTATAAACCACACCCAGGTGTCCTATAAACCACGCCTGTGTTCTATAAACCACACCTGTGCCCTATAAACCACGCTCAGGTCCTATAAACCACACCTGTAAAATCCTATAAAACCACACCTGTGCCCTATAAACCACACCTGTGGCCCTATAAACCACACTCAGGTCCTATAAACCACATCTTGACCACCGAATGGGTCAAGACGTACCTGAAGGCTCCTCTCGGAGCAGCCAGGTCAACTGTTAAGTTGGCCCATACCAACTCCCTCCCCTGAACCCTCCTCCCCACCGGAATATCAACAAGTTCTCGCCAGAAGTTACAATTTCATTTAGGAAAGGAATAGAACCAGTGTTAAACAGAGGTGAACAGTGGTGAACAGTGCTTAAGTCAGTGAGAACAACTCAACAGTAACAGTCGTATCCAAGTTAACCTTCACACAGTGAGGTCCCAGGTACCCAGTGATAACGGCCCGTGATAACCAGCGATGTGTTAATCCGTCTACGATAGGAAGGCCTGGGACCAAACCTCACTCATATAACACCATCTGTGAAGGAATTACTACACCACGTGAGGCCCCCTCATAACACCATCTGTGACGGAATTACTACACCACGACAGGTCCCTCATAACACCATCTGTGAGGTAATTACACCACGTGAGGTCCCCCATAACACCATCTGTGAGGGAATTACTACACCACGTGGTCCCTCATAACACCATCTGCGAGGGAATTACTACACCACGTCAGGTCCCTCATAACACCATCTGTGACGGAATTACTACACCACGTCAGGTCCCTCATAACACCATCTGTGAGGTAATTACGCCACGTGAGGTCCCCCATAACACCATCTGTGAGGGAATTACTACACCACGTGGTCCCTCATAACACCATCTGCGAGGGAATTACTACACCACGCCAGGTCCCTCATAACACCATCTGAGGGAACCACTACATCACGTGAGGTCCCTCCTAACACCATCTGGGAGCGAGTTACTACACTACGAGTTTGCTGTTCAACACCTACATTAATCTGTTTGTTCACTGTATGTTCCTTTACCTTTCTCTAATGAAGGCTTTTGTTAAACCACCAATGTATGTAATAAGTCATTTATGTCCAATGTATATTTTCAGCCTTCGGGCTGCAGAACTTTTTCAATAAACCGTTAATTATTATTATTAAACCACACCTGTGCCCTATAAACCACGCCTGTGTCCTATAAACCACACCTGTGCCCTATAAACCACACCTTTGTCCTATAAACCACACCTGTGCTCTATAAACACTTGTGCCTATAAACCCGCCTGTAATCCTGACCACACCTGTGCCTATAAATACACTGTATCCTATAAACCACACCTGTGTCCTATAAACCACGCCTGGCCTTTTCTCTAAAGCCACACCTGTTCTCGCCACACACCGTCCTATAAACCCACCTGTGCCTATAAACCACACCTGCGTCCTATAAACCACGCCTGTGTCCTATAAACCACACCTGGCCTTCATAATATAGAATATATAAGCCACACACTGTGCCTATAAACACACCTGTGTCCTATAAACCACACCTGTGCCCTATAAACCACACCTGCGTCCTATAAACCACGCCTGTGCCCTATAAACCACACCTGTGTCCTATAAACCACGCCTGTGTTCTATAAACCACACCTGTGCCCTATAAACCACACCTGCGTCCTATAAACCACGCCTCTTGACTATACTAAATGACATATTGCCCGAGATATTTTTCCTAATCTGCCCCGCTAATTTATATAACTTATCTTAGCTGTTATTATTATTGTTGTTGTTGTTGTTGTTGTTGTCACGTCTACGCCACATTCATCACTGTTTGGTTTCCAGTAAAAAGTTCCCCAAAGACAGTCGACCATCAGAGCTCTTATGAGAAACTTTCAAGACAATATTTCAGAACGTCTTAAAAAAATATATAAATCTGAGACAAACAGACCGACACACATACTAAACAGACCGACACACATACAGACCGACACACATACAGACCGACACACATACAGACCGACACACATACTAAACAGACCACCACACATACAGACCAGGAAGAAAAATTGACCAAGACACACAAACGGTACATTAAGTTTGTAGAGATAATTATATAGCATTCAGTATAGCAAGATTCTTATTATATTATAGAAGGAAATAACCCCTATAACACTATAAGCTATAACTAGAATTGAGGCATAGAAAAGGAGAGTTCTGATGCATAGAAAAGGAGAGTTCTTACCCCACGTTATTATAGCGGTAGAGGACGGTGGCGGAGTAATACAAAGCCGATATAAAAGGAAGCCGGGAAACGTAGGGGTGGGGGGGGTAGGGGAGGTAGGGGAGGGTGGGGGGTAGGGGGAGGGGGGTAGGGGAGGGGGGGTAGGGGAGGGGGAGGGGTGGGCGGCTTATACAACACGGAGCTTACGACTGGCGGGAAAATTTAGAGGGTACTGTTGTTGGCGGATCTTGGCGTGGTGTTGGAGGTACTGTTGTTGGCTGGATCTTGGCGTGTGTTTTGGCAAGTACTGTTGTTGGCTGATCTGGTGTTGGCGGGTACTGTTGTTGGCTGGATCTGCGGTTGGCGGGTACTGTTGTTGGCTGATCTTGGCGTGGTGTGTTGCGGTACTGTTGTTGGCTGGATCTTGGCGTGGTGTTGAGGGTACTGTTGTTGGCGGATCTTGGTGGTGTTGGCGGGTACTGTTGTTGGCTGGATCTGGCGTGGTGTGTTGGCGGGTACTGTTGTTGGCTGGATCTTGGCGTGGTGTGTTGGCGGTACTGTTGTTGCTGGATCTTGGCGTGGTGTGTTGGCGGTACTGTTGTTGGCTGGATCTTGGCGTGGTGTTGGCTGGTACTGTTGTTGGCTGGATCTTGGCGTGGTGTGGTTGGCGGGTACTGTTGTTGGCGATCTTGGCGTTGTTGGCGGTACTGTTGTTGGCTGGATCTTGGCGGTGTGACGGGTACTGTTGTTGGCTGGATCTGGCGAAGTGTTGACGGGTACGTTGTTGGCTGGATCTTGGCGTGGTGTTGGCAACTGTTGTTGGCTGATCTTGGCGAAGTGTTGGCGGGTACTGTTGTTGGCTGGATCTTGGCGTGGTGTTGGCGGGTACTGTTGTTGGCTGGATCATGGTGTGTTGGCGGGTACTGTTGTTGGCTGGATCTTGGCGTGGTGTGTTGGCGGGTACTGTTGTTGGCTGGATCTTGGCGTGGTGTTGGCGGGTACTGTTGTTGGCTGGATCTTGGCGTGGTGTTGGCGGGTACTGTTGTTATCGCGGGTGTTGGCGGGTACTTGTTGGCTGATCTTGGCGTGGTGTTGGCGGGTACTGTTGTTGGCTGGATCTTGGCGGTGTTGGCGGGTACTGTTGTTGGCTGGATCTTGGCGTGGTGTTGGCGGGTACTGTTGTTGGCTGGATCTTGGCGTGGTGTTGGCGGGTACTGTTGTTGGCTGGATCTTGGCGTGGTGTTGGCGGGTACTGCTGTTGGCTGGATCTTGGCGTGGTGTTGGCGGGTACTGTTGTTGGCTGGATCTTGGCGTGGTGTTGGCGGGTACTGTTGTTGGCTGGATCTTGGCGTGGTGTTGGCGGGTACTGTTGTTGGCTGGATCTTGGCGTGGTGTTGGCGGGTACTGCTGTTGGCTGGACTCGGCGTGGTGTTGGGCGGTACTGTTGTTGGCTGGACTGGCGGCGGTGTACTGTTGTTGGCTGGATCTTGGCGTGGTGTTGGCGGGTACTGTTGTTGGCTGGATCTTGGCGTGGTGTTGGCGGGTACTGTTGTTGCGGATCTTGGCGTGGTGTTGGCGGTACTGTTGTTGGCTGGATCTTGGCGTGTGTTGGGGGTACTGTTGGCTGGATCTTGGCGTGGTGTTGGCGGGTACTGTTGTTGGCTGGATCTTGGCGTGGTGTTGGCGGGTACTGTTGTTGGCTGGACTGTGGCGTGGTGTTGGCGGGTACTGTTGTTGGCTGGATCTTGGCGTGGTGTGTTGGAGGGTACTGTTGTTGGCGGATCTTGGCGTAGTGTTGGCGGTACTGTTGTTGGCTGGATCTGGCGGTGTGTTGACGGTACTGTTGTTGGCTGGATCTTGGCGTGAAGTGTTGGCGGGTACTGTTGTTGGCTGGATCTTGGCGTGAGTGTTGGCGGGTACTGTTGTTGGCTGGATCTTGGCGTGAAGTGTTGGCGGGTACTTTGTTGCGGATCTTGGCGTGGTGTTGGCGGGTACTGTTGTTGGCTGATCTTGGCGTGAAGTGTTGGCGGGTACTGTTGTTGGCTGGATCTTGGCGAAGTGTTGGCGGGTACTGTTGTTGGCTGGATCTTGGCGTGAAGTGTTGGCGGGTACTGTTGTTGGCTGGATCTTGGCGTGTGAAGTGTTGGCGGTACTGTTGTTGGCGGATCTTGGCGAAGTGACGGGTACTGTTGTTGGCGGATCTGGCGTGAAGTGTTGGCGTACTGTTGTTGGCTGATCTTGGCGTGAAGGTGTTGACGGGTACTGTTGTTGGCTGGATCTGGCGAAGTGTTGGCGGGTACTGTTGTTGGCTGGATCTTGGCGTGAAGTGTTGGCGGGTACTGTTGTTGGCTGGATCTTGGCGGAAGTGTTGGCGGGTACTGTTGTTGGCTGGACCTGAGCGTGTATTTGCGGTACTGTTGGCTGGATCTTGGCGAAGTGTTGAGGGTACTGTTGTTGGCTGGATCTTGGCGTGGTGTTGGCGGGTACTGTTGTTGGCTGGATCTTGGCGAAGTGTTGGCGGGTACTGTTGTTGGCTGGATCTTGGCGTGGAAGTGTTGAGGGTACTGTTGTTGGCTGGATCTGGCGAAGTGTTGCGGTACTGTTGTTGGCTGGATCTTGGCGTGAAGTGTTGACGGGTACTGTTGTTGGCTGGATCTTGGCGAAGTGTTGGCGGGTACTGTTGTTGGCTGGATCTTGGCGAAGTGTTGGCGGGTACTGTTGTTGGCTGGATCTTGACGTGAAGTGTTGACGGGTACTGTTGTTGGCTGGATCTTGGCGGGAAGTGTTGGCGGGTACTGCTGTTGGCTGGATCTTGATGTGAAGTGTTGGCGGGTACTGTTGTTGGCTGGATCTTGATGTGAAGTGAACATAACAGATAAGAGGGGAAATATATGTATCATTCTTTAATTTTCAACTTCCCTCTCCCTTGTCTCTCCCTCTCTCCTTGTTTCTTCCCTCTCCCTTGTCTCCTCCCTCTCCCCTTGTCTCTCCCTCCCCTTGTCTCTCCCTCTCTCCCTTGTTTCTCCCTCTCTTCCTTGTCTCTCCCCTTCCTTGTCTCTCCCTCTCTCCCTTGTCTCTCTCTCCCCTTGTTTCTTCCCTCTCCCCTTGTCTCTCCCTCTCTCCCTTGTCTCCCTCTCTCCCCTTGTCTCTCCCTCTCCTTGTTTCTCCCTCTTCCTTGTCTCTCCCTCCTTGTCTCTCCCTCTCCCTTGTCTCTCCCTCTCCCTTGTCTCTCCCTCTCTCTCCCTTACCTCCCCTTGCCTTCCCATTGTCTAATTTCAGTTAAAGGGTTAAGTCATAGTATTCATGTTGTTTCATCGTACTCAAGGGGTTAAATCATCATACTCAAGGGGTTAAATCATCATACTCAAGGGATTAAGTCATCGTACTGAAGGTGTTAAGTCATCGTACTGAAGGGGTTAAATCATCATACTCAAGGGATTAAGTCATCATACTCAAGGGGTTAAGTCATCGTACTCAAGGGGCTAAGTCATCGTACTCAAGGGGCTAAGTCATCATACTCAAGGGGTTAAGTCATCGTACTCAAGGGGCTAAGTCATCGTACTGAAGGGGTTAAGTCATCGTACTGAAGGTGTTAAGTCATCATACTCAAGGGGTTAAATCATCGTACTCAAGGGATTAAGTCATCGTACTCAAGGGGTTAAATCATCGTACTCAAGGGATTAAGTCATCGTACTCAAGGGGTTAAATCATCGTACTCAAGGGATTAAGTCATCGTACTCAAGGGGTTAGAGACTTCCATTACGTGATCGACTAACGACCTGAGTGTAAACAATGGCCATAATATTACGTGTTTGTATAATTAATGAATACGGTCAAGAGAGAGAGAGAGAGAGAGAGAGAGAGAGAGAAGAGAAGAAGAGAACCCTAATATATACAAAAGGTTGGTTGAGGTTAAGTAGTTCCGGGCAGTTGGCGGTGAGATGATGGTGAAGATGTGGATGGTGAGGAGATGATGGTGAAGATGTGGATGGTGAGGAGATGATGGTGAAGATGTGGATGGTGAGGAGATGATGGTGAAGAGATAAGGACAATTGAGGGAGGAAGACTGAGATATAAGTTTAATTTAATCTTTCTTGGGTTTCCCTCCTCTTACCCCTCCCCTTCCTCATTTTATTTTCTCTTCCTCTCCCTTTTCCTTCTCTATCTCTTCTTCTTCTCTTATTTTCTCCCTTCTCTCCTCTCTCATTCTCCTTCCTTTCCTCTGTGGCCATCATTTTTCTTCCTCTTTTTCCTTTCTCTCCCTCCTATTCTCCTCCTCCCTCTCCCTTCCCCCCTCTCCTTTCCTTCCTTTACTCCCTCCTCCTCCCAATCTGGTTATCGAGGCCACCAGGTGTAAGGCAAAGAAGCGCATCTGACGTCATGTCCTGAGCCGTAAGGAAGTAACCAATCAGCGCGTCGTATTAAAGATGACGTCATTTACTGAGCCTTACTGAGTCAACTAAATTCCAGAGGTGTTAACAGAGACGACAGACCATGACGTCATATATTTACTAACCAATCAGGAAACAATATTACTTAAAATGGCTGAATGTGACGTCATATTCTACTTGGGAATGCTGTACAGATGCCGTAGCTACTTCACTCCTGAGCAGTTGCTTCAAGTATGTAAGGGATTCATCCGTCCTAACTTGGAGTACTGCTCTCATATCTGGGGTGGCTCTTCTTCTGTCCAACTGTTAGATAGGGTGGAATCAAAGGCATTTCGTCTTATTAACTCTCCTCCTTTAGTTGACAATCTCTCTCCCCTTTCTCTTCGCCACAATGTTGCTTCACTCTCTCTCTTTTACAGGTACTTTAACGGGCAATGTTCGGTGGATCTGGCATCCTGTGTACCGCCGGCAAGGCCGTGGGCTCGTCTTGCCCGCGGTGCCCACCGTTTCTCTGTGGATGTCGGTCACACTAGAATAACCCGTTATAATACATCCTTCTTTCCTCACACAGCCAAACTGTGGAATGCTCTGCCTTCTTCTGTGTTTCCATACTCATACAATCTGTCTCACTTTATAAAGCTGGTTTTATCCTTCATCTTCGCGGTGTAGATTAATATGATATTTTCCTTTTATATTTTAATTTCTTTTTACTCTTACTAGGCCCCGTTGTGAGTCGATGACTTGTGTCCGGGAGGGCTATTACCAGTAAACAAAACAAAAAATAATTCACCTGTGCAGTGACATCATAAGAGTGGGACCAACCAATTAGAAAGCCTTACAAGTAACCTCTACAGTGATCGTTTGTACAAACGCCCCAAAAAATTCTTTATCCCCCAAAAATTAACCACGAAAAATCATTAACCGCTAAAACCCTTAAGGACGAAAACCACGAAAGACGAACAGTAATCCTAATTAATCCAGACCACAGAACAGTACAGGTAACGGTAACTTACCTGAGGTGCGGTGTTACGGTCCCTTGATGAGCTGTTAACACGCACTTACCTGGAAAACAGATAGACAGTTAATATCACCTGTTATCCTTCCCGATGATATAAATAATATAGACAGACAGACAGACAGACAGACAGACAGACAGATAGACAGTTAATATCACCTGTTATCCTTCCCGATGATACCAATAATATAGACATACAGACAGATGCCATAAACGATTGGACGAGGGGCACAATGATGATGTGGTATATCTCGACTTTAGCAAAAACTTCGACACAGTCACCCACGAAAGACTAATACGAAAAGTGGAGGCTCATGGCATTAAAGGAGATATTCTAAAATGGATTAGTGCGTGGTTACAGGGCAGGAAACAGCGAGTGAGCATTAACGGCACTAAGTCCCATTAGAGCAACGTCACAAGTGGAGTTCCCCAAGGCTCAGTACTTGGACCATTATTATTTATTATATACATAAACGACATAGATATCGGCATAGACAGCAACATAAGTAAATTTGCTGATGACACTAAAATAGGACGTGTGATTAAATCTGAAGAGGACTCCACAAAACTACAGGACGATCTAAAAAAAAATTGCTTGATCTGAAAAACGGCAGATGAAATTTAATGTGGACAAATGTAAAGTACTCAGTTTAGGAGATGTAAACAGAAAAACCAGAGACCAGATGAACAACGTTGTTATAGAGAAATCCGACTGTGAGAAAGATTTAGGAGTAATGATAAGTAGGAATCTTAAGCCAAGTAAACAATGTGTTTTTGCTCGTGACAAGGCTAATAAAGTACTTGGGTTCATACAAAGGAGTGTTAGTTACAAGACTAGCGAGGTCATCCTAAAACTATATATTGCGCTTGTGAGACCTCACTTGGATTACGCAGTTCAGTTCTGGTCACCGTACTACAGAATGGATATAGAATCCCTAGAAAGAATTCAGAGGAGAAAGACAAGATTTATCCTGGGCATTAGGAACCTTGAGTACAGAGACAGGTTAAAGCATCATAATCTGCACTCCCTCGAGAGACGTAGAGTGGGGGACGATATGATAGAGGTGTATAAATGGAAGTCAGGGCTAAACAAAGAGGACATTACAAAGGTACTCAAACTATCCAGCCAGGAGCGAACTCGTAACAATGGTTTTAAATTAGACAAATTTAGATTTAGGCTCTAAATAGGTAAACACTGGTTTGGAAATAGAGTGGAACAAGTTACCAAATATCATCATTAACTCTAATACGCTGGATAGCTTCAAACATAGGTTGGATGGATATATGAGCGATAGGGGTTGGGTGTAAACGGGACTGCCCAATAGGTCCATTCTTATGTTCTAATGAGATAAAGAACAAAAAAGGCGCCACAAACGTACAGTAAATGCTCGTCCTCCCAACACTTCAACGTGACCATCAATCTCACCTTCCCAGCCATATTTGTCTTGCCTGCCTCCACCTGTTAAGCTAGCGTCCTGCCTCAATATCCTGACACACACCTTCACCTCCTCCCGCCTGCCTCTCCTCACGTTCCTGCTGAGCGAGTTTTTTTTTTTTTTTCTATCAAGTAAGTTAGGAATGAGTTACCTGAGCAATTAGGAATTAGGACCGAGTTACCTGAGTGATTAGGAATGATTCACTGAAGATTATGAACAGTAAATGATTATAACAGCTGCGTGAAGAACAAGTAATTGAACACAACACCTACACCAAGAACAAGCATTTGAACATTATGAACAAGGAACTGAACACAACACCTACACAAAGAACAAACATTTGAACATTATGAACAAGTAAATGAACACAACACCTACACAAAGAACAAGCATTTGAACATTATGAACAAGTAATTGAACACAACACCTACACAAAGAACAAGCATTTGAACATTATGAACAAGTAACTGAACACAACACCTACACAAAGAACAAGCATTTGAACATTATGAACAAGTAACTGAACACAACACCTACACCAAGAACAAGCATTTGAACATTATGAACAAGTAAATGAACACAACACCTACACAAAGAACAAGCATTTGAACATTATGAACAAGGTAACTGAACATAACACCGGATAAAAGTATAATTAGGCCATCATATCGCATATTCACAACACATAAGAAAGTATAATGACTCTCAAAAGTTACAAATGACATGGTCAAAAATCTGTTCATTAATGTCCTATAATACTTAAAAAAATCCTCAATTATTATAAGTACTTATTTCCTCATCTACAATAAAAAATAAATGCAAATGCTAATAGACTTCAAACAGAGAGTCGATTTTATTCAGTCTTAACAGGTAGAGTGACGTAATTAAAAAATACCTGTGGTAATTAAAAATGTTGTCAGTAGGTGTTCCGGGAGTGTGGTGAGGAGAAGTATTATTATTTATGGGTGATTGGGCAGGTGAACAAAAACAGTGCGAAGGGTATGGTTCCTATAACCCCAACCTGACCTGACTTGACCTAACCTAACCCAAACAAACCTGACCTGACTTGACCTAACCAAACCTGACCTAATCCCAAAACTAACCTGAGTGTTATAGTGTGTTGTCTGGAGCAGTAGTGTATTGCCTGAGTTATAGTGTGTTGCCCTGTTGTAGTGTCTGTGTTGGCGTGTTATAGTGTTGCCTGAGTTATAGTGTCTTGCTGGCGTGTTATAGTGTGTTGCCTGGAGTTATATGTGTTGCCTGAGTTATAGTATATGTTGCCTGAGTTATAGTATGTTGCCTGAGCAGTGTGTTGCCTGTGTGTTATAGTGTGTTGCCTGAGTTATAGTGTGTTGCCTGAGTTATAGTGTGTTGCCTGAGTGTTATAGTGTGTTGCCTGAGTGTTATAGTGTGTTGGCTGAGTTATAGTGTGTTGCCTGAGTGTTATAGTGTGTTGCCTGAGTGTTATAGTGTGTTGGCTGAGTTATAGTATGTTGCCTGAGTGTTATAGTGTCTTGCTGGAATGCTATAGTGTGTTGCCTATGTGAGACATCAACCATCGGCATGACACTGTATTGACCGGCTCCTCAGGGATCACATACAGACATTTTACAGTGATGGCAGGAGGAGCATTGAGGTGTGTGTGTGTGTGTGTGTGTGTGTGTGTGTGACTTACTGAGGTGGTCAGTCACAAAATCACTATGAATTACCTTTTCCACTTACCCTATGACCTTTGACCCCGAGATTAAAAGTTGTTTCGCCCAACCATCTGTAGAAACTCGATCAATATTAATTTATATGTATGTGGTAAATACTAACATAAACGACCAGAAAACTTTAAAAGAAAATCACGAAATGAAAAAAAAAAATCTAAAAGTAAGATAAACAATTAATAAAAAATTTCATCATCTTCAGACACGTATCATCATCATCATCATCATCATCATCATCATCATCATCATAAAAATACGGTCTAAAAAATCTTGTTCAAGAGCTCAGGACATGTTTGACTTGATAGGTAATAATAATAGAGTAACTCCGTGACCTCAAGAAATCTCGGGGTTTGTCAGCTGAGACGCCTACCATCACCTGACGGAGAGCCACCTCCACCCTCCTGCAGGGCCACACGAAGGACGGGGATGGCGTGACGACAGGAGAGGTAATGAGATGAAGGAATGCAAGATAAAATCAATGAAGGAGGCAGGAGATAATTAAACGAGGAGTGACACAGTGAGAGAGAGAGAGAGAGAGAGAGAGAGAGAGAGGGATTTGTGTTTGAAGTAAGAGGCGAGAGAGAGGGGGTGGTAGGGGATGAGTGGGAGATGAGAGAGGGAAAGAGAGATGTAGGTGCAGATGAGAGGGAGAAAAGGAGAATGGACTGGCTAAGACTATCTGAGTGGGACTGCAATATTGACAATGGTTTTGGCGAGGTACAAACTGGGCTTCTCTGTCTGTCTGTCTGTCCTTGTCTGTCTGTCTGTCTGTCTCTCTGTCTATCTGTTTATCTGTCTGCCTGGATTTCTCACTTGTTCTTTCTCTCTTTCTATCGTTATCCTTTTATTCATTTATATCTTCTGATAATACACACACCTCCCTCCCTCTCTCCTTTCATTTCTCTTCCTTCTTCCTTCTTCCTCCTCCCTCTCTTCTTCCTCTTTTCCTCCCTCTTCCTTCCTCTTTTCCTTTCTCTTTCTTCTTCCTCTTTTCCTCCCTCTTCCTTCTTCCTCTCTTCCTCCTCCCTCAGCCAGCCGCTCTCACGTGACTTGGCAGAGGGTAGGTGGTGAGGTGACACACACACACACACACACACACACACACACACACACACACACACACACCTGTGCCTCCCGCTCATTACCACAGGTGTCTGGTTGCTCCCCCCTCCCCCTCCCCCCGTGTCCTCACCACCTGCGCAGCTATTTCAGGGGGAAGGGGGGTCAAGGGAGGGGGGAGAGGGAGGGACATGGAGGAAAAGGGGGAGAGATGTGTAGCTCCTGGTGTGTGTGTGTGTGTGTGTGTGTGTGTGTGTGTGTGTGTGTGTGTCAGTACAAACAGAGCATTATGAACAAACTTAATGTTCAGTGAAGTCAGTCTTATGTTACTGAAAGGACAGACAGACAGACAGACAGACAGAGAGACAGACAGACAGACAGACAGACAGACAGAGACATAATGTTCCTAATCTGAATGCCAACGATGACACTAACCTTACATATTGGTCAAGAACAATCTACCTCCGTTCACCATTTAACAAGTCAAAAGGTGGAGGTCACAGGTATGGGATAAAGGTCAGCCAAGGTCACCGCCACCAGGGAACAAAAACTGATATTTGTACATATTAATCGAGTTTGTTTACATGTGACGTCAGGTGAAGGTCAGGGCTGCCAACATAACACCTGTACCTTTAATCGAGTTTGTTTACATATGACGTCAGGTGAAGGTCAGGGCTACCAACATAACACCTGTACCTTTAATAGAGTTTGTTTACATATGACGTCAGGTGAAGGTCAGGGCTACCAACATAACACCTGTACCTTTAATCGAGTTTGTTTACATATGACGTCAGGTGAAGGTCAGGGCTACCAACATAACACCTGTACCTTTAATCGAGTTTGTTTACATATGACGTCAGGTGAAGGTCAGGGCTACCAACATAATACCTGTACCTTTAATCGAGTTTGTTTACATGTGACGTCCAGGTGAAGGTCAGGGCTACTGCTTTTCTATGCTTTACCTGTACGCTTTAATCGAGTTTGTTTACATATGACGTCAGGTGAGAGGTCAGGGCTACCAACACCTTTTACCTGTACCTTTAATCAAAGGTTTGTTTTACATGTGACGTCAGGTGAAGGTCAGGGCTACCAACTTATAACACCTGTACCTTTAATCGAGTTTGTTTATATGACGTCATGTGAGGTCAGGGCTGGCTATAACACCTGTACCTTTAATCGAGTTTGTTGTTACATGTGACGTCATGTGGGGTGGGAGCTACCAACTAACACCTGTACCTTTAATGGGGTTTGTTACATGTGACGTCATGTTAAGGTCAGGGCTACCAACATAACACCTGTACCTTTAATCGAGTTTGTTTACATGTGACGTCAGGTGAAGGTCAGGGCTACCAACATAACACCTGTACCTTTAATCGAGTTTGTTTACATATGATGTCATGTGAAGGTCAGGGCTACCAACATAACACCTGTACCTTTAATCGAGTTTGTTACATGTGACGTCATGTTAAGGTCAGGGCTGCCAACATAACACCTGTACCTTTAATCGAGTTTGTTTACATATGACGTCAGGTGAAGGTCAGGGCTACCAACATAACACCTGTACCTCATCATCACACAGGTATATAAGTTATGACTCAATGTGTGTGGACCTTCATTACCTTGTCGCACCTTTACTTAAAACTTCTTATACATTATTCACCAAGGTTAGGTTAGGTTAGGTTAGGTTAGGTTAGTTTAGTTTAGGTTAGGTTAGGTTAGGTTAGGTTAGGTTAGGTTAGGTTAGGTTAGGTTAGGTTAGTTTTGTTTTAGTTACGTTTTGTTGATTTGTTTATGGTTGCTGTTGTTGTTGCTTTGTTTTGCAGAAGACAGGCAGCATACGATACGGCCCTCGATTAAAACGCAAAAGAACTTGTTGACTTTCTCGTCCCGAATAGTGAGTTTGTTGTTGTTTTTTTCTAGCTAGAGAAAAAACTAACCTAACCAAACCTAATGGGACCCATTTTGACTGCCACAATTCTTAAAAACAGACACTTTCACCATGTAATATATTTCACGTCAAAATTCAGGACTTCTTTACCATCCTTCACAAATGTCAAACACAAAACGATTATAAGTTTATCATTATTAATAAGTCTTAAGTTATTATAAGACTCTCATTTTTACCTGTTCACTTAACAAAATGGTTTTATATTGAAGCAAAAACATTCGTGTGTGTGTGTGTGTGTGTGTGAGAGGGAGAGTCAACCTCATTAATGAAGAACTGCTTGTTATGTTTTCTGGGAATCATATTGTTACATCACAATGCTCTGTGTGTGTGTGTTTGTTTGTTTATGCTTATGAATCAGTGTGTTTGTGTGTTTGTACTTGTTTGTGTGAGTGTGTGTTTGTTTGATGTTTATATAGTGTATGATTAAGATTGAGTGAGTGAGTGAGTGAGTGAGTGAGTGAGGTGGTGAGGTGGTGGGTGAGGGGTGAGTGAGTGAGTGGGTGGGTGGGTGGGTGGATGAGTGAGTGGTGAGTGAGTGGGTGGGTGGATGGGTGAGGTGGTAGGTGAGGTGGGTGGATGGAGTGGAAGTGTGAGTGAGGTGAGGTGGGTGGGTGGGTGGGTGGATGAGTGGTGAGTGAGTGGGTGGGTGTTGGGTGGGTGGGTGGGTGCATGGGTCAGTGAGTGAGTGGGTGGGTGGGTGGGTGGGTGGGTGAGTGGGTGGGTGGGTGGGTGAGTGGGTGGGTGGGTGAGTGAGTGAGTGGGTGAGTGAGTGAGTGAGTGGGTGAGTGAGTAAGTGGGTGAGTGAGTAAGTGGGTGAGTGAGTGAGTGCGTGAGTGCAATCCGGAAATAGTACTGAATATCCATTACACTTTACACCTTCCCTGAACTTTGTCCCATATAAGCTGAGGTTGTGACGTCAGACAGGTAAACCAGGTGTGACTCACCCCCATGACCCCCCCTCACCCCTAGAGGTTTTACTACAAGTTTTAGACATGTAAACACAAAACTAATCAGGGTTTAATTTGGTTTAGGATCTTTTCTAACCTGGATTTAACCACCTGAGTCAACGTGTTCTAAATTCCCAAGTAAACTTCTTAATGACTAAACTAATTAAATCATTACACCTGTGAGGCCCGTGTGTTACCTGGCGTGGGTGTCATCAGCCATCCTTGTGTAGCCTCTTGGTAAATATTGATATAGTCAGTGTAACTCTCTCTCTCTCTCTCTTTCTCTCTCTCTCTCTCTCTATTGTGACTTTTCCGGGCTTGGATATATCACCTGTTCAAACCCGGACACTAACACAGACAGACAGACAGGCAGACAGACAGACAGAGAAAGACAGACAGACAGATGTATCCTAGAATAGTTCAGACACATTCATTCTTCACCTCCTATCTCTCTAGGTTAACACAAGCTAACAATTAAGAGCTCATAAACCTACCTGTCTATACAAACAAATCACAATCTGTCATTACCTGCGATCTAAGTAATTAATCCCAGATAATTAAATTCAATGTTTTTTTTGTTACCATGATTAAAATAGATTCCTTGACCCCCCCTCCATTAACTCCCCCCCCCCCCCCCCCCCCCCCCCCCCCCCCCACCCACCCGCCTCCATCTCGCCACCATGCGTCCTCCACCCACCACCACCTACCACCTCATCTCTTCTACACACACGAGAATGTAAACAAACCCACAAATAGAGAAAAACACGACTAAAAAAACAAAAAAAAACAGGGGAGGGGGGGGGAGGTGGGTTAGGGGGAGGGGGGTGAGGGGGGGATCGATGGCCAGCCCGGTAGGTTCACGTCTCACACTCCTCTCGTGCCTTTGTCACTGTCGAGTGTAGTGAAGATGTCCACCAATTAACGAGATTGGTGAGGTGGCTTGTGAGTGGGTGGTGACTTTTAAATGGTGACAAAAAAAAGATAACTTGAAGTGGAGAGAGAGAGAGAGACCTCCCAGTCATCTAGAAAAGAAGATGAAAAAAATCGAACACACACACACACCACATCTTAGTCTCTCTCTCTCTCTCTCTCTCTCTCTCTCTCTCTCTCTCTTATCTAGGAACTTTGTGTATGGCTGCCTCAGGGAATTCCGTTCTCGGGTCATAAAGAGCGACAGTGCTGGAGGAGGTGAACGCCAGGCGTTCTCGATTGCTTACACTGGCGTAGATGAGTTATTTAGTATTGGAGTTGTTTTTTCTTTCATAGACGTTTGTTAATCCGGATGTGCATTATATTCTGGTACAACACGAGCAATAAAAATAATAATAATAATAATAATAATAATAATAATTATTAACGGTTTATCGAAAAAAAGCAGGCAGCCCGAAGGCAAAAAATATACACTGGACAAAAATGACTTATTACATCCAAAGACATGGGGTGGGTGGGTCGTTTAACAAAAGCTTTCATTACTGAAAGATGAAGGAACATGAATTGAACATACAAATTATTATAGTTTACAGTTGATGGCCCCGGCCTGGGCTGGTCATGGAGACACCAGGTGGTGAGGTGTTCACGTGGTGTAGTAACTCGTCCTCGGGTGTTGACATGAAGGACCTCACGTGGTCATGGGGACACCAGGTGGTGAGGTGTTCACGTGGTGTAGTAACTCGTCCTCGGGTGTTGACATGAAGGACCTCACGTGGTCATGGAGACACCGGGTGGTGTGGTCTTCACGTGGTGTAGTAACTCGTCCTCGGGTGTTGACATGAAGGACCTCACGTGGTCATGGAGACACCGGGTGGGGTGGTCTTCACGTGGTGTAGTAACTCGTCCTCGGGTGTTGACATGAAGGACCTCACGTGGTCATGGAGACACCGGGTGGGGTGGTGTCACAGTACCTCACTCTCTGTTAGGTGGTGTTGTGTTATCATAGTCAGGTGTAAAGCCGACCCTCTGTTGTTCCCAGGGTGGAGTGATTAGCACCTCCTGGTCAGAAGACGGCGGTCAGTTCCCAGGGGTGCTTATCTCACTGGTGGGTCACGGCTCTCACTGGTACTGTCTAGTGCTGAATTCACTGGCTTAAGCACTGTTCATCACTGTCCATCACTGGTCCCACTTCTTTCCAAAACGAAATTGTCACTTTTGATTATGTTGATATCCCGGTGGTGAGGATGGGTCGGGGAGAGGGACTTGGGGAATGGGCCGAACACTGGCCAAGGGGGCCAACTGCACAGCCTGAATAGGTCTCGACCCTACAGTGGTTAAGGATGTAGTGTGGTGATGGTGAAGGGTGGTGGTGGTGATGGTGAAGGGTGGTGATGGTGAAGGGTGGTGATGGTGAAGGGTGGTGGTGGTGAAGAGTGGTGGTGATGAAGAGTGGTGGTGATGAGAGGCTGCTAGTGGTGGTGAACGCTGGTGGTGGTTGAGGAGTGACAAATCATTCTGACTACACCGACGGTAGAAGAGTTGAATGAGGTGAGAGAGAGAGAGAGAGACTACTAAACTCTCTCCCTCTTTAATCTATCTTTCTCTCGTGTGTTTTTTGTGTTTTACTGCATACTGTAAATCTGTTCTCGAATGTTATTGTTATATAATGTTATTGTTGTTGTTCTCTGATATTTATGATGTCATGTTTCTGAAGGTTTTCTTATGTGGTGTGTGTGTGTGTGTGTGTGTGTGTGTGTGTGTGTGTGTGTGTGTGTGTGTGTGTGGTAGATGAAGAGGGTTACGCACACACACACACACACACACACCCGGACTTGTTAAAACAAATAAAAAGTTACTGCCAACTGATGCAGAAAGTGAACATTAAAGTCTGAGTGATTTAATAAAAGCCATATATTCTACCACTAGAGTGAAGCTTGCGTATAACGGACACCCTCATACACAGTCCGTTAAAAGGAAGTTTCATATATAACGGATTAACCTCTTATACATTGTCAATTAGTAGGAAGTTTCATCTATAACGGACTTGGATATAAAGGACTAACCTCTAACACAGTCCGTTAAAAGGAAGTTTCATCTATAACGGACTTGGATATAACGGACTAACCCCTCACATTATAATCCATTAAGTAGAATTTTCGCTGAAGTTGTTATATTAAAAAAATTTATATATATATTGTGTACACGAACATACATTAAAATTCTAGTTCTCATTTAATCTATTCAGCAAACACGTATGCAAATGACCCAACGTGACTTAATTTGATCAAACAATACGATATATATATATCTGTTTTTTCTTTTATAATTACTAAATGTAATTATCACATCATTAAGCTCGTCAGAATTATATCAACATTTGAATCCGGAATTATTTTGATGGGGCAGTTATAAATATTTTGGGTATTTTTTTTGCAATAGTGTTAAAAATTTATAAGAATTTAATATATATACTTAATAGTTTATTGTAGATGTCTTATATATATATTTGAAGAGTTATACCAATATATATATAGATTTTATTATAGAAATATATCGTAATTGGCTTTAAATTTTTCAGTAATACAATGACACTATTTTGGGGAAGTTACTCGTAGTATCATTATAATATTCAAGAATGGTATCGACATCATTATCATTTTCATTATCTAAAATTATTACGAATTGTGTTTGACCTTTGACTTCTTGACTTTTGACCTGTGACCTCGAAGTGCCTTGTAGCAATGACCTGTGAACCTCGAATTGACCTGTGACCTCGAAGTGACTTGTAACAATAATTCGTGACCTCGAAGTGACTTGTAGCAATGACCTGTGACCCCGACGTAGTTCGTGACCTTGACCTATGACCCTTGTGCTGTTTCATTCAAAGGTGAATTAATTCTTCGATGACCTACATCCGTTTTCATTAATACTGACCAACTATCTGAACTTAGGGAGTTCACACACACACACACACACACACACACACACACACACACACACACATAGTTTTTCTGTCGTTTTGTCATAGGTAAAATCTTCCCGAGAGGTTGTGTCACCGTCGGCAGGTGTACCCGAGAGGTTGTGTCACCGTCGGCAGGTGTACCCGAAAGGTTGTGTCACCGTCGGCAGGTGTACCCGAGAGGTTGTGTCACCGTCGGCAGGTGCACCCGAGAGATTGTTTCACCGTCGGCAGGTGTATCCGAGAGGTTGTGTCACGTCGGCAGGTGTGCCGAATTGTGTCACCGTCGGCAGGTGTGCCGAGGTTGTGTCACCGTCGGCAGGTGTACCCGAGAGGTTGTGTCACCGCCAGCAGGTGTACCCGAGAGGTTGTGTCACCGTCGGCAGGTGTACCCGAGAGGTTGTGTCACCGTCGGCAGGTGTACCCGAGAGGTTGTGTCACCGTCGGCAGGTGCACCCGAGAGATTGTGTCACCGTCGGCAGGTGTACCCGAGAGGTTGTACACATACATTACTCAACACACAAGGGGTCGTGTTCCTCTGTCCTTCACCTCTCCTGTCGGGAAACTGACTCACTCGTCACCCCTGTCTTACACGACACCTGTCAACTAACCGTCTATTGTTCAAATGAAGTAACAATTACCTTTACACCTGTGATCACTTAACCACACCTGTACACGAAAACAAAGGTATTTCACGAAGGTCGAGTCTCAGTGTAATTTTAATTCCATTTTGGATGTTATTTTCATACTTTTGTTATCGATGAATTTTTTGTTATTGTTTTTGTTATTATATTATTGTTGTTGTTATTGTTATTATTTCTTGTTATTATTATTAGTTGCTGTTGTTGTTGTTAAAGCATCCAATATAAACATAGTAATCATCATATTTATCTACCAGGTTAAACAATACGCAGGAACATATTATTTACCTGCACAGACGATGGCAGGTAAGTTTACAGGTGAGTGTGGTGGCCTTGAGTTAATTAGTTAGGTGAGGAAAGGTTCTTAGTTCTTAATTATCTTACGTTTGTTGGTTAAAGGGTGTGTGTGTGTGTGTGTGTGTGTGTGTGTGTGTGTGTGTGTGTGTGTGTGTTAAGCGTCAATTATATATAGACAATTTCGACAGTGTCAGTTCCCCACAACACAATGAGGCAGTGATGAAACAAGAGACGGACACACTGACACAATTTCCTGTGTTTTCCCGGACAAAAATATTCTATACTATAAAAAAAATCTTTCCCATAAAAAAGGTTAGGTCAGGTTAGGGTTAGGTCAGGTTAGGGTTAGGTCAGGTTAGGGTTAGGTTAGGTTAGGTTATGTTAGGTTAGGTCAGGGTTAGGTCAGGTTAGGGTTAGGTTAGGTTAGGTTATGTTAGGTCAGGTCAGGTTAGGGTTAGGTTAGGTCAGGTCAGGTTAGGGTTAGGTTAGGTTATGTTAGGTTAGGTCAGGTTAGGGTTAGGTTAGGTTAGGTTCAGCCAACAGGTAAAGACTCGGAGATAGGGGGGGGAAACCTTGGCCTTCATCTGACAGTCTTACCACAACCCACTGGCCGTGTCACCACCTGCGACGCTTCAATATTACACGGGAATAATTGGTGCGTTCTTCCCACAGGTGAGCCACAATGGTCCCCACACACAGCTGGTGCACTGCTGCGGAAGAGTTGTCAAGTGTGTGTGTGTGTGTGTGTGTGTGTGTGTGTGTGTGTGTGTGTGTGTGTGTGTGTGTGTGTGTGTTTATTCTTGGGAGATATTCACTCTTATGTACTGTTATTATTCTGAGTACGAGTTTATTTACCGAGATGTCTGTCTGTCTGTCTGTCTGTCTGTCTGTCTGTCTGTCTGTCTCCTTGCCAGAAACTAAGGTAACGGAGGCAGATAGTGCTATAGTGGTGCCGGTCAAAGGGTCATTACCCTTTGACCTGTTAATTCAGGCTGGTTAAATATATGTTAATATGAACCCCCCAAAAAAATATTGTTCTATAATTCTAACTTTCATTTTTGTGTGAGGGAGGGAGGAGGAGGAGGAGGAGGAAGGGAGGGGGAAAGGAAGGGGAAGGAGAAGGAGGAGAGGGAGAAGGAGGAGGAGAAACTCTTATAAACGTGTGTAAATTTACGATTCAATTTGAGTTGAATCCTCTGAACTACGCGTGTAAATCTAAACTCTTCATCATCCACACAGCGCCCGGGGAATGTAGATATACGGCGGCAGATGTAGCCACAACACCGCCATCTGTTGAGCTTTAATTAAACTCAACTTACAGGGAAGGACTGGTCGTGGCGCTGGTGTGGGTGACAAGATAGCTCTACCTACCGGGGCCTGGGGGGACGTCTCGCTAGTGAAGGAGGGGACTGGTGAAGGAGGGGACTAGTGAAGGCGGGGACTAGTGAAACAGGGGACTGAGGGCCTCTCGCTAGTGAAGGAGGGGACTGGTGAAGGAGGGGACTAGTGAAAGAGGGGAGTAGTGAAGCAGGGAACTGGTGGAGGGGAACTAGTGAAGGAGGGACTAGTGGGGGGATGGGGCCCGCTAGTGAAGGAGGACTGGTGAAGGAGGCATGAAGGAGGGGACTGGGCCCCAAGGAGGGACTGGGACATCGCAGTGAAGAGGACTGGTGAAGGGAGAGGAGACTGTAAAGGAATGAAGGAGGACTGAAGGAGGACTAGAAGAGGGCCTGGTGAAGGAGGGACCTAAATTGACTTCATTGGTTGTGTTGACATCATCCTGGATTACGTCTGATTAATCATAGCAGTATGAGTATTATAGACTTAAGTATACTTCCTACATACGCCTATAATGCTCGATGGAACACGGAAACAAACAAACAAACAGACACAGACACATAAGATTGTGTTGATGTAAACAAAATACACACATCATCCTCCTCTCATATGCACATACACAATCCCTCTCTCCTCCAACACACACACATCACCCCTTCACACACCCCTTACCCCCCCAACACACCCCCTTCCCCAACACACCCCCTTACCCCCACCACCCCTTACCACCCCAACACACCCCTTACCCCCAAAACACCCCTTACCCCCAACACACCCCTTACACCCCAACAGACCCTCACCCCCAACACACCCCTACCACCCCAACACACTTGCCACCACCCCCAACACACCCCCTTACCCCCCAACACACCCCCTTACCCCCAACACACCCCCAACACACCCCTTACCCCAACACACCCCCTTACCCCCAACACACCACCCCCCCAACACACCCTTACCACCCCCAACACACCCCTTACCCCCAACACCAACCCCCAACCACTTATACCACCCCCAACACACCCCATACCACCCACCACACCCCTTACCCACCCCCCCACCACCCCTCACCCCCAACACACCCCTTACCACCCCAACACACCCACAACACACACCACCCCCAACACACCCCCTTACCACCCCCAACCACCCCTTACCCCCAACACCCCCTTACCACCCCCAACACACCCCCTTACCCCCAACACACCCCTTACCCCCAACACACTTATACCACCCCCAACACACCCCTTACCACCCCAACCACATCCCCTTACCCCCCAACACACCCCTTACCCCAACACACCCCCTTACCACCCCCCAACACACCCATTTACCCCCAACCACACCCCCTACCACCCCAACACACCCCCACCAACACACCCCCTTACCCCCCAACACACCTAACCCCAACACACCCCCACCCCAACATACCCCCACACACCCCCTCACCACCCCCAACACACCCCACCCCAACACACCCCCTTACCCCCCAACACACCCCTTACCCCCAACACACCCTACCACCCCAACACACCCCTTACCACCCCAACACACCCCTACCCACCCCAACACACCCCCTACCCCCCAACACAACCCCCCCACCACCCCAACACACCCCCCACCATCCCCACACCCCCCACCACCCCAACACACCCCCCCCCACCCCCAACACACCCCCACCCCAACACACCCCCACCCAACCCCAACACACCCCCACCCCAACACACCCCCACCACCCAAACACAACTCTCACCACCCCAACACACCCCCTACCACCCCAACACACCCCCCACCCCCAACACACCCCCCACTCCCCAACACACCCCCTACCCACCCCTCAACACACCCCCCACCCCAACACACCCCCTACCCCCAACACACACCCCCCCACTCCCCAACACACCCCCTACTCCCCCAACACACCCCCACTCCCCCCAACACACCCCTTACCACCCCCCAACACACCCCCTACCCCCAAAACACCCTTACTCCCAACACACCCCTACCCCCAACACACCCCCCACTACACCTAACACACCCCCACTAACCCCAACACACACCCCCACCACCCCCAACACACCCCCCACCCCCAACACACCCCCTTACCCCACACACCCCCACCCCCCAAACACACCCACTTTACCCCAACACACCCCTTACCACCCCAACACACCCCCACACCCCCAAACACACCCCCACCCCAACACACCCCTACCACCCCAACACACCCTACCACCCCCCAACACACCCCCACTACCCCAACACACCACCCACCAACCCCCAACACACCCCCACCCCAACACACCCCTACCACCCCAACACACTCCACCACCCCAACACACCCCTCATCTCCCCAACACACCCCTACCACCCCAACACACCCCCACACCCAACACACCCCCCCTACCCCCCCAACACACCCCCCCACCCCCAACACACCCCCACTCCCCCCCAACACACCCCTACCCCCCCAACACACCCCCCTTACCACCCCCAACACACCCCCCACCCCCAACACACACCCCCATACCCCAACACACCCCCACCCCCAACACACCCCTTACCCCAACACACCCTACCACCCCCAACACACCCCCCCCCTACCCCCAACACACCCCCCACCCCCAACACACCCCTACCACCCCCCAACACACCCCCCTACCACCCCAACACACCCCACTAACCCCAACACACCCCTTACCCCCCAACACACCCCAACCACCCCCCAACACACACCCCCCCAACCCCAACACACCCCCCTTACCCCCCAACACACCCCCCTTACCACCCCCAACACACCCCCCCCCACCCCAACACACCCCTACCCCCCAACACACCCTACCACCCCAACACACCCTCACCACCCCCAACACACCCCCCACACCCCAACACACCACCCTACCACCTCAACACACCCCCTACCCCCAACACACCCCTTACCACCCAACACACCCTCTACCACCCCAACACACCCCCTTACCCCAACACACCCCCCTACCACCACCAACACACCCCATACCCCCAACACACCCTTACCCCAACACACCCTACCCCCCAACACACCCCCCTTACCCCCAACACACCCCTACCCCCCCCAACACACCCCCTACCACCCCCCAACACACCCCCACCCCCCAACACACCCCCATACCCCCAACACACCCTACCCCCAACACACCCTACTCCCCAACACACCCCCTACCACCCCAACACACCCCCCTACCCCCAACACACCCCTACCCCCCAACACACCCCTTACCACCCCCAACACACCCCTCACAACCCCAACACACCCCCTTACCACCCCAACACACCCCTACCCCCAACACACCCCATACCAACCCCAACACACCTCATACCCCAACACACCCCCTTACTCCCCAACACACCCCCCACCCCCCAACACACCCCCTTACCCCCAACACACCCCCTACCACCCCCAACACACCACACCCCAACACACCCCCTACCCCAACACACCTCTACCACCCCAACAACACACCCTACTGCCCCCAACACACCCCCCACTCCCCCAACACACCCTTACACCCCCAACACACCCCTTACCACCCCCAACACACCCTACCCCCAACACACTTACCACCCCAACACACACCCCCTACTCCAACACACCCCTACCCCCAACACACCCCCACCAACACACACACGTATCTCATTAAACATAGTCAGCACATCATATAGACGATACAAAATATTCTGGTCATTCGTCCGACATACCATAATTTGCTACAGTCGTTGTTAAAATATATCGATGATTTTTTTAGTATATTTATCGAGAGAGAGAGAGAGAGAGAGAGAGAGAGAGAGAGAGAGAGAGAGTCTTCCATCCTCCTCTTACCTACAGCAAAAATTGATATAAGAACAAGACATTTCAACAACCACCACAACAACAACAACCATTACTACAACCATCACAAAACAACAACCATTACTACAACCACCACAACAACAACCATTACAACAACCACAACAACCATTCCTACAACAACCATTACTACAACCATACAACAACAACCAACCATTACAACAACCACCACAACAACAACCATACACAACCACAACAACCATTACCACAACCTACAACCTACAACCATCACACCCAACAACAACAACCATTACAACAACCACCACAACAACAACCATTACCAACAACCACAACAACCATTACTACAACCACAACAACCATTACTACAACCATCACAACAACAACAACCATTACAACAAACCACAACCATTACTACAACCATCACCAACACAACAACCATTACCAACAACCACAACAACCATTACTACAACCATACAACACACAACAACCATTACAACAACCACAACAACCATTACTACAACCATCACAACACAACAACCATTACAACAACCACAACAACCATTACTACAACCATCACAACACAACAACCATTACAACAACCACAACAACCATTACTACAACCACCACAACACAACAACCATTACAACAACCACAACAACCATTACTACAACCATCACAACACAAGTATAACCTCTCATAACATCACCTACAACATTAACCAACAGAGTTAAAGGGGCCGTAATCCCAGGAACCTTAATTAGGGCAACAGTGATATCAATAATTACACTAATGACCCTAATTACCATGAGGGACTATGGAGACCTGAACACCTAAGTAATTAACAATATATTATTAGTCATTAACGTCAAAATCAGGCCACCATATCACTCCCCCTTTATATAATTGTCCAGATTATCAATTAATGAAATCGGCTGGAATTAAAATTAAAATCTGATAGGTCATTTGCATGTGTTGGGTGTCAGATTTATAGTATTATGACGGATACAAAGGACAGATTTATGTATTTTTTTGTATATCTGTATTATTTACCTTACAGTAAGTCATATACCCGTCATTTAGACAGAGATTAATTATTTACTATCTTATATATAACGCCCGTCTACCTGTCTCTCTCTCCATGGATAGACAGATAGACTCATAGCCGTAATATATCCCTCAATATATACAAACTCATATTTCAGTACGTTACAGTGATATAGTACAGTATATTTTAATTACCTCCTGTAATATGGTATGAGATTGTTTTCAAGTTTCACAAAAATATAGTAATCAAAATATATAACTTTTGGTCATATTTATTTTTATCCCCTACAGGTCATAGGTCATAGGTCACAGGTTATGGGTCGGGTCACAGGTTACAGGTCACGTAACAGGCTACGGTTTACAGGTCATGAGTTACAGGTCTGGGTTACAGGTCGTGGGTTACAGGTGCAGGTCATGGTTACAGAAGTTCAGTCATGGGTTACAGTTTGGTACGGGTCACAGGTCACGGGTTACAGGTCACGGGTTACAGGTCTTAGGTATAATGGTCAAGCTCACCATACACAAGTCTGCCTGGTCAAAGTCCTAAACTTAGAGTCCATGTTAAACTTGAGTACAAGCTAACTCAAAGTCCATGTTAAATCCGAGTCCAAGTTAAACCCGAGTCCAAGTTAAACCCGAGTCCAAGTTAAACCCGAGTCCATGTTAATCCGAGTGCATGTTAAACCTGAGTCCATGTTAAATGCGAGTCCATGTTAAATCCGACTCCATGTTAATCCCGAGTCCAAGGTAATCCCGAGTCCAAGTTAAACCTAAATTAATGTTAAACCCGAGTCCAAGTGAAATCCGAGTCCATATTCAGGTCCAAGTCATTTATTTTAAGTTGCAACACAAAGTCCACTTATACAACACTATACAACATCACTACACATCTCTATACATCACTATACAGCATCACTATACATCACTATACACCATCACTATACAACATCACTACACATCACTATACAGCATCACTATACAGCATCACTATACAACATCACTACACATCACTATACAGCATCACTATACAACATCACTATACAGCATCACTATACAACATCACTATACATCACTATACAGCATCACTATACCACACACACACAACAAACACAAACACCACACACACCAACACACACAACACAACACATAACCATCACTATACAGCATCACTACACATCACTATACACCATCACTATACAACATCACTACATCACTATACAGCATCAATACACCATCACTATACAACATCACAACAGCAACACAACAAACAAAAACAACACACAACACAAAACACCACACAACACAAAACACAAACCACACACCAACCAAACACACCACCCAATACACCCCAACATCTACACACACACATCACTACACAACACAACATCACTATAACACTAACAGCATCACTAACACATCACACACACACACACATCACTATACAACATCACTATACAGCATCACTATACAGCATCACTATACAGCATCACTACACAACATTAACACAACATCGCACGTGGTCACTGACGCTGTTACTAATTTGTGCAACATCTGGGTATTTTTTCTAATATTCTAATCACACGATGTTTTGTGTTTGAAGTTTACTGTAGTTAAGCCCTTGGGTACATAGTTTAGTGAATTAGTGTATTAGTGAATTAGTGTATTAGTGTATTAGTGTATTAGTGTATTAGTACATTAGTGTATTTGTGCAATAATTTATAAGTTATATTAAAAAAGATGGCATAACAGAATATTGGTATATGTTTAGGTTAGGTTAGGTTAGGTTAGGTTAGGTTGGAGGATGGGGATGAATTCATACCTAAGTCAATCAACCAGAAGAATCGGCCATAGAGCTGACTAACGCACCTAACCATCAGGTAATATACACATATATAGCCGGGTCCTTCGATCACTGATGAATGTGTTTTATTCTACACACACACACACACACACACACACACACACACACACACACACACACACACACACACCTTGTTGAGGCATTATAAAATTGTTCCACTGTTGATTGTTGTGGGGGCAGACAGGTGTAACAAGGTGAGGAGGCACAGGTGACAAATAATGTTATAACACCAACAAGAACACGGGAACACCAAACACACACACGCACGGAAACACAAACACACTGACACACACACACCTTAACACAAACACACACAGACACACGGAAACACAAACACACACTGACACACACGCATAACACAAACACACTGACACACACGCACGGAAACACAAACACACACTGACACACACGCACCTTAACACAAACACACACGCACGGACACGCAAACACACACGCACGGACACGCAAACACACGAACACAAATACAAGCCTGACCCAAACACAGTCTCATACACAACATAAAAATAAATGTAAATATACGTTATATAATTAATCAAGGTTAGGTTAGGTTAAGTTAGGTTATCAAGGTCAATGAGAAGGAAGTCGTGACGTCATAAGGCCTCTTTAATGTTGATAAATATATTCCTCCATGTAATTAAGGTCAAGGTCGGTAATTAGGGTCATTAACAGTCATTTGTATTTAGTGATGAAAAAAAATTGCTTGTTTCTGCAGCAAATATTTTTTCACTATCGAATTTAAAGTTGTGTCTTAGTCATTTTTGTGTCACATAAAAAGATTTATTTCACAAGTAAAGATTAAAAAACCAAGTGATATTCAATTTCAGGGAAAGTTGCTTAAATAAGTGTTCAATCATTATTCTGAAATGGTCAAAAAATAAAAAAAAGTATTCTGAAACAGTGAACTAAACTGGGTGATAGTAGCGTCCTTACCTGTGTATATAAGGCACAGGTACTACACAGATATTAAAAACAGGTATTAAACACACGTACTACACAGGTACTACCCAGGTATTAAACAGAACACTATTTACTGATCCCTGACAGGTGGAGGTCGTGTTTACCCCAGTGTTATATAGAGCTGATGAGAGGGAGAAGGGGTTGACTTTATATAACTACTGAGCTAAGTAGTAGTAGTAGTAGTAGTAGTAGTAGTAGTAGTAGTAGTAGTAGTAGTATAACCAAATCACCACACTCTAACAAATACGACACAACTTAAACGCGATGGGACCAGTGACTTAATATTTACTAAGACAATAAATTATTTTCATTGAGTCGATAGCAGCCATTGACGAAACTTATGACAGAAAAATATTGATTTTCCTTTTCGGGGGGTTGTGGGGGTTGGGGTTGTGGGGGTTGGGGTAAACGAGCAGTCATCCATCCAGCTTGTTATCAACCCACATGTACAATCTATCACGCTACTAATGGAACAATTATCACGGTTATGGGACAGTTCATTGCATTCAAACACGTAAAATATAGGATGGGGTGGGGTGAGATGGGATAGGTGAGGGTGATGTGGGGATGGTGGGGTGATGGTGGGGTGGAGGCCAATCCGAATTTGATATTTTGACAGATACACAATAGATGGCATCCCCCAAAAAAAGTTATACCCATCTATAACGTTATATGACAATGGTAAATATATTGTGTTTTTTATATGTTGTCGTAAATCCAAATGATAGTGTTTTTCATATAAGCTTTAGGCCATTAATGGAAAAATTGGAGGGTCATATTATATCACTGGTATGGTAGAGGGTGTTATGGTAGTTAGTGTGATGGTAGTTAGTGTTGTGGTAGTTAGTGTTATGGTAGCTAGTGTTATGGTAGAGGGTGTTATGGTCGTTAATGTCATGGTAGTGGGTGTTATGGTAGTGTTAGTTAGAGTTATGGTAGTTAGTCTCATGGTAGTTAGTGTCATGATGGGAGTTATGGTAGTTTGTGTCAACGTAGTTAGTGTCATAGTAGTTAGTGTCATGGTAGTCTTAGTATCATGGGTGTTATGGTAGTAGTAGTTATGGTAGTTAGTGTCATGGTAGTGGGAGTTATGGTTAGTGGGTTTTGTATGGTAGTTAGTGTCATGGTAGTGGGAGTTCTGGTAGTGTTGGTATCATGGCAGTGTTGGTATCATGGTGCCATTCTACTACCATGACCCCTTCTCCTAGCACCTATCCCCCATATGGCACTTCAGTAAGGCACAGTTCAGTTTATTCTTGATCCCTGAAAGCTTTACCACCCAAGACACCTGAAGGCCACACACTATAGAGGCATGAGAGTTTAAAAAAAAAAAACTTTATTCTTCCCACCTTCAGGAAATTGCCTCCAGTTCAGAGCTTGTCTTTACCAGGTTCTCAAGACTAGACACTTATTGGGGTACACAGCATATCACAAACTAGAGAATACAAGTGAATATTTCTGTCTTTGCCTCCATCTTACCTGGGGGCAGGGAGCACACGCACACACACACGCACACGCACATGCTCCAGGATCCAAAACACGATTCTTTTCACACGCAATCCCGAAGTAACAACACCTGAATTGTTCTTTTGGTAATTCTATTGTGGATTTCTTCATCTGTGTCGGAAACTGAGTATTTACCTGACCAGCTCCGTCCTCCCGTCTGGTCTCTAATATAATGTCCTAATCTTACTGTACCTTCACTAACTTGGGCAACTGTTAGTCTGGCTGGCGGACGTAACTTAAAGAATCCTTCAGAGAGAGAGAGTTTAGTATTAAAATATTCATATCTACTTTTTTACGTGTTCCTCTCTCTCTCTCTCTCTCTCTCTCTCTCTCTCTCTCTCTCTCTCTCTCTCTCTCTTTCCACCACCACTCCTCCCTCACCCACCACACCTCCCTCCTCTCCACCACCACACCTCTCTCCCTCACCACCACCACCTCTCTCCCTCACCACCACCACACCTCTCTCTCCTCACCACCACCACCTCTCTCCCTCACCACCACCACACCTCTCTCTCCTCACCACCACCACACCTCTCTCCCTCACCCACCACCACACACCACCCCTCCCTCTCCACCACCACACCTCTCTCCCTCCTCACCACCACCACCTCCTCCTCACCACCCACCACCTCTCTCCCTCACCACCACCACCACCTCCCTCCCTCACCACCACCACCTCTCTCCCCCCCCACCACCACCACACCTCTCCTCCCTCCACCCCTCTCTCCCTCACCACCACCACCTCTCTCTCACCACCACACCTCTCTCCCTCACCACCACCACCTCTCTCCTCTCCACCACCACACCTCTCTCCCTCCCACCACCACCACCTCCCTCCCTCACCACCACCACACCTCTCTCCCTCCACCACCACCACACCTCCCTCCCTCCCACCACCACCACACCTCCCTCCCCTCCACCACCACCCACACCTCTCCTCCCTCACCACCACCACACCCTCTCTCCTCTCCACCACCACACCTCCCTCCCTCTCCACCACCACACCTCTCTCCCTCACCACCCACCACACCTCTCTCCTCACCACCACCACACCTCTCTCCTCACCACCACCACACCTCCCTCCCTCTCCACCCACCACACCTCTCTCCCTCACCACCACCACCTCCCTCCCTCACCACCACCACACCTCTCTCCCTCCACCACCACCACACCTCTCTCCTCCCACCACCACACCTCTCTCCCTCCCACCACCACCACACCTCTCTCCCTCACCACCACCACACCTCTCCCTCCACCACCACCACACCTCCTCCCTCACCCACCACCACACACCTCTCTCCCTCACCACCACCACACCTCTCTCCCTCACCACCACCACACCTCTCTCCCTCACCACCACCACACCTCTCTCCCTCACCACCACCACACCTCTCTCCCTCACCACCACCACCTCCCTCACGCATCTCATTCCTCACACACATTTGGACAGTATGAACACCCCGGCAGCCCGTTCCTCTTGTCTCTGGCTATATATATTGTATCACTTGAAATAGACAGAGAACGAACCCTCCCATCGTCAATGACTTAGAGACGCTCTCCTCCTCCCCATCCCAACACAACCCTGAGAGGAGAGAAGATTGAATAGTTCTGACAGGACCTGCAAGGTGTGTGTGTGTGTGTGTGTGTGTGTGTGTGTGTGTGTGTGTGTGTAGTGGTGTGTGGGGTGTGTTGGTGTGTGTGTGTGTGTGTGTATGGTGTGTGTGTGTGTGTGTGTGTGTGTGTATGTGTGTGTGTGTGTAAGTGTGTGTGTGTGTATGGTGTGTATGTGTGTGTGTGTGTGTGTGGGTGTGTGTGTGTATGGTGTGGGTGTGTGGGTGTGGGTGTGTGTGTGTATGGTGTGTGTGTGTGTGGTGTGTGTGTGTGTGTGTGTGTGTGTGTGTATGTGTGGTGTGTGGTGTGGGTGTGTGTGTGTGTGTAATAAGAACAGCTTAATGTAATCCCTCTTAGGGTTTAAAATCATTCTCATGCAAGAAAAAGTCCTTCTTTTAATTCCTGAAGGATTTCATATATTACTGAAACTATACTTATTTCTTTCACCAATTTTAGGTCACAGAATCCCATGACAATATTTATCACCATTTTGGAGTGTCGTGGCGGAGTGGATACAGTGCTTACCACCTGTTACAAGGGTCACTGGTTCGATTACGGAGAACTCCCAGCCCACCCAGCTGTAAATGGGTCCCCTAACTTTACAAATTTGGGAAAGTGAGGAGGGAGAGAGCAGTACCGGCCATGTATGTATGTATGTATGTATGTATGTATGTATGTATGTATGTATTCTGTGAGGTAATAAACACAACCAAAATAACTTATAATAAATTCTATCTTCTGGGTCTTTAAGTCTCTGCCTACCACGCCTCACTTAATACCTCCAGGGAAAATTAATTATTAAGGTAACTCATAAATCATATGTCTAGACCAGCTGTTTCGGCTCCGGAAAATGAGCTAAAATCTATGAGATATTTTCCAAAACAATTATTATCCTTTTTTTTAATCTATTTACTTTTTGTTTCATTAATTTAAGTCTTTCTCGGCATTTAGAGTCATCACAGACTTTTATTTCATTCATTCATTCATTCATTCATTCATTCATTCATTCATTTCATTCATTCATTTCATTCATTCATTCATTCATTCATATATTCATTCATTTCATTCTTTCATTCATTCATTCATTTCATTCATTCATTCATTCATTCATTCATTCATTCATTTCATTCATTCATTCATTCATTCATTCATTCATTCATTCATTTCATTCATTCATTCATTCATTCATTCATTCATTCATTACATTCATTCATTCATTCATTCATTTAATTTCATTCATTCATTTCATTCATTTCATTCATTCATTCATTCATTTCATTCATTCATTTCATTCATTTCATTCATTCATTCATTCATTCATTCATTAATTTCATTCATTCATTTATTCATTCATTCATTTCATTCATTCATTCATTCATTCATTCCATTCATTCATTCATTCATTCATTCCATTCATTCATTCATTCATTCATTTCATTCATTCATTCATTAATTTCATTCATTCATTTATTCGTCATTCATTCATTCATTCATTCATTCCATTTATTCATTCATTCCATTCATTCATTCATTCATTTATTTCATTCATTCATTCGTTCATTTAAATTTAATTTCATTCATTCATTTATTCCATTCATTCATTCATTCATTCATTCATTCCATTCATTCATTCATTCATTCATTCATTTTATTTCATTCATTCCTTCATTCATTCATTTTTCATTCATTCATTTATTCCATTCATTTCATTCATTCATTCATTCATTCATTAATTTCATTCATTCATTTATTCCATTCATTCATTCATTCATTCATTCATTTCATTCATTCATTCATTCATTCATTCATTCATTCATTCCATTCATTCATTCATTCATTCATTCATTCATTTCATTCATTCATTCATTCCATTCTTCATTCATTCATTCATTCATTTCATTCATTCATTCATTCTAATTTCATTCATTCATTTATTCCTTCATTCATTCATTCATTCATTCATTCATTTCATTCATTCATTCATTCATTCATTCATTCCATTCATTCATTCATTCATTTCATTCATTCATTTCATTCATTCATTCATTCATTCATTCATTCATTTCATTCATTCATTCATTCATTCATTCATTCATTCATTCATTCATTCTTTCATTCATTCATCACCATTGGGGTGATAAAGTTGTGTTTATGTCATTTTTTCCCTTGTGATTGTGGGTAATTTACATCATTTGCTGTGTGAAAGATGATTGATGATTGTTATTTTGACACACTGTCTAGGTGTCACTAGTGTTGGGCTCCGGGAGGTGTGGGGGGAGGTGGGGTGTGGGGGAGGTGGGGTGTGGGGGGGTGGGGTGTGGGGGAGGTGGGATGTGGGGAGGGGGTTGTGGGGTATGAGTGGGTTCTCAGAAGGGTCTTCAAGTGCACTCTAAAACACACACACACACACATAACACACACTTCAGCAAAAAGGGTGAAATTATCACAGCAAAAGGGTAAGTTATCACAGCAAGGGTAAAGTTATCACAGCAAAAGGGTGAAGTTATCACAGCAAAAGGGTGAAGTTATCACAGCAAAAAGGGTGAAGTTATCACAGCAAAAGGTGAAGTTATCACAGCAAAGGGTAAAGTTATCACAGCAAAAGGGTAAGTTATCACAGCAAAAGGGTGAAGTTATCACAGCAAAAGGGTGGAATTATCACAGCAAAGGGGTCAAGTTATCTCAGCAAAAGGGTGAAGTTATCACAGCAAAAGGGTAAGAGTTATCACAGCAAAAGGGTAAAGTTATCACAGCAAAAGGGTGAAGTTATCACAGCAAAAGGGTGAAGTTATCACAGCAAAAAGGGTGAAGTTATCACAGCAAAAGGGTGAAGTTATCACAGCAAAGGGTAGAAGTTATCACAGCAAAGGGTGCAGTTATCACAGCAAAGGTAAAGTTATCACAGCAAAAGGGTGAAGTTATCACAGCAAAGGGGTCAAGTTATCTCAGCAAAAGGGTGAAGTTATCACAGCAAAGGGTGAAGTTATCACAGCAAAGGGTAAAGTTATCACAGCAAAAGGGTGAAGTTATCACAGCAAAGGGGTCAAGTTATCTCAGCAAAGGGTGAAGTTGTCTCAGCAAAGGGTGAAGTTATCACAGCAAAAGGGTAAGTTATCACAGCAAAGGGTGAGTTATCACAGCAAAAGGGTAAAGTTATCACAGCAAAAGGGTAGTTATCACAGCAAAAGGGTGAAGTTATACAGCAAAAGGGTAAAGTTATCACAGCAAAAGGGTGAAGTTATCACAGCAAAGGGGTCAAGTTATCTCAGCAAGGGTGAAGTTATCACAGCAAAGGGTGAAGTTATCACAGCAAAGGGTAAAGTTATCACAGCAAAGGGTGAAATTATCACAGCAAAGGGTCAAGTTATCTCAGCAAAAGGGTGAAGTTGTCTCAGCAAAAGGGTGAAGTTATCACAGCAAAAGGGTAAAGTTATCACAGCAAAGGGTGAAGTTATCACAGCAAAAGGGTAAAGTTATCACAGCAAAAGGGTGAGATTATCACAGCAAAGGGTCAAGTTATCTCAGCAAAGGGTGAAGTTGTCTCAGCAAAGGGTGAAGTTATCACAGCAAAAGGGTAAAGTTATCACAGCAAAGGGTGAAGTTATCACAGCAAAGGGGTCAAGTTATCTCAGCAAAGGGTGAAGTTGTTCTCAGCAAAAGGGTGAAGTTGTCTCAACCAAAAGGGTGAAGTTATCACAGCAAAGGGGTAAGTTATCTCAGCAAAGGTCAAGTTATCTCAGCAAAAAGTGAAATTATCTCAGCAAAAGGGTGAAGTTGTCTCAGCAAAGGGGTCAAGTTATCTCAGCAAAAAGTGAAATTATCTCAGCAAAAAGGGGTAAAAGTTATCTCGCCTAAGTCACGGATAAAACACAAATGTTCGAACGATTCCATAGCAGCGAATCACAGAGCAGAGTTTTGTTGATAAAAAGATGGCGGTTGTTTTAACGTGATGCTTCATTAAGGAAATACAAATCCCTTTTTCTTGGTGCCAACAACATGTGTGACGTGCCAACAACATGTGTGACGTGCCAACAATATGTGTGACGTGCCAACAACATGTGTGACGTGCCAACAATATGTGACGTGCCAACAATATGTGTGACGTGCCAACAATATGTGTGACGTGCCAACAACATGTGTGACGTGCCAACAATATGTGTGACGTGCCAACAATATGTGTGACGTGCCAACAATATGTGTGACGTGCCAACAACATGTGTGACGTGCCAACAACATGTGTGACTGCCAACAATATGTGTGACGTGCCAACAATATGTGTGACGTGCCAACAATATGTGTGACGTGCAACAACATGTGTGACGTGCCAACAATATGTGTGACGTGCCAACAACATGTGTGACGTGCAACACATGGTACCAACAACATGTGACGTGCCAACAATATGTGTGACGTGCCAACAACATGTGTGACATGCCAACAATATTGTGACGTCCAGCAACATGTGTGATGCCAACAACATGTGTGACGTGCCAACAACATGTGTGACGTGCCAACAATATGTGTGACGTGCCAACAACATGTGTGACGTGCCAACAATATGTGTGACGTGCCAACAATATGTGTGACGTGCCAACAACATGTGTGACGTGCCAACAATATGTGTGACGTGCCAACAACATGTGTGACGTGCCAACAACATGTGTGACGTGCCAACATGTGTGACGTGCCCAACAACATGTGTGACGTGCCAAAATATGTGACTGCCACAATATGTGACGTGCCAACATGTGTGTGACGTGCAACATGTGTGACGTGCCAACAATATGTGTGACATTGCCAGCAACATGTGTGACGTGCCAACAACATGTGTGACGTGCCAACAATATGTGACGTGCCAACAACATGTGTGACTGCCAACAATATGTGTGACGTGCCAACAACATGTGTGACGTGCCAACAACATGTGTGACGTGCCAACAACATGTGTGACGTGCCAACAACATGTGTGACGTGCCAACAATATGTGACGTGCCAACAACATGTGTGACGTGCCAACAATATGTGTGACGTGCCAACAACATTGTGACGTGCCAACAACATGTGTGACGTGCCAACAACATGGTCCAGCAATATGTGTGACGTGCCAACAATATGTGTGACGTGCCAACAACATGTGTGACGTGCAACAACATGTGTGACGTGCCAACAATATGTGTGACGTGCCAACAACATGTGTGACGTGCCAACAACATGTGTGACGTGCCAACAATATGTGTGACGTGCCAACAACATGTGTGACCAATATGTGTGACGTGCCAACAACATGTGTGACGTGCCAACAATATGTGTCGATGCCAACATGTGACGTGCCAACAACATGTGCCAACAACATGTGTGACGTGCCAACAATATGTGTGACGTGCCAACAATATGTGACGTGCCAACAATATGTGTGACGTGCCAACAACATGTGTGATGCCAACAATATGTGTGACGTGCCAACAACATGTGTGACGTGCCAACAACATGTGTGACGTGCCAACAACATGTGTGACGTGCCAACAATATGTGTGACGTGCCAACAACATGTGTGACGTGCCAACAATATGTGTGACGTGCCAACAACATGTGTAACGTGCCAACAACATGTGTGACGTGCCAACAACATGTGACGTGCCAACAATATGTGTGACGTGCCAACAATATGTGTGACTGCCAACATGTGTGACGTGCCAACAATATGTGTGACGTGCCAACAACATGTGTAACGTGCCAACAACATGTGTGACGTGCCAACAATATGTGTGACGTGCCAACAATATGTGTGACGTGCCAACAATATGTGTGACGTGCCAACAACATTGTGTAACGTGCCAACAATATGTGTGACGTGCCAACAACATGTGTGACGTGCCAACAATATGTGTGACGTGCCAACAATATGTGTGACGTGCCAACAACATGTGTGACGTGCCAACAACATGTGTAACGTGCCAACAACATGTGTGACGCCAACAACATGTGTGACGTCCAACAATATGTGTGACGCCAACAATATGTGTGACGTCCAACAAGATGTGACGTACCAACAATATTGTGCCGACAATATGTGTGACGTGCCAACAATATCCTGAAAGCTGAAACAAGCTGCCAAAAGACGCCGAGTTATTTCAATAATCATGGTAACGAAACTAACTATATCCAGGGTAATGTAACCAAACCAAACAAGACTTTATCCTGGTTTGGTTAGGTTGGGTTTAGCTTAGTTTGGTTGGGTTTGGTTAGGTTAGATTTGGTTAGGTTAGATTGGTTAGGTTAGGGTTAGTTAGGTTTGTTAGGTTAGGTTTGGTTAGGTTAGGTTTGGTTTGGTTGGGTTAGGTTAGGTTTGGTTTGGTTAGGTTAGGTTTGGTTTGGTTGTTAGGTTTGGTAGTGTAGGTTGGTTTGGTTGGTTAGATTTGGTTGTTGATTTGGTTAGGTTAGTTAGGTTTGGTTAGGTTAGATTTGTTAGGTTGGGTTAGGTTAGGTTAGGTTTGGTTAGGTTAGGTTTGGTTAGGTTAGGTTTGGTTTGGTTGGGTTAGGTTTGGTTAGGTTAGGTTAGGTTTGGTTAGGTTTGGTTAGGTTAGGTTTGGTTTGGTTAGGTTAGGTTAGGTTTGGTTTGGTTAGGTTAGGTTTGGTAGTGTTAGGTTAGGTTTGGTTAGGTTAGGTTACATTAATTCAATTACATTACCTAGTAACAATACAATCCCTACTTAATATTGTAATTATTGTAATAGCTGTAAATATCATGGGATTCTTACTTATCAACAAACACATTCCTGTCAACAATATCCAGTCAACGATAATAAGGAAAATCCGCTATAACTGTCCGACTCAATAAGGTCTAGTTTTAAATAATAAATCCTGGTCGGTCGAGTTAGCCCTTGAAAACGTAAACAAACGCTTAAGAGTCATTTCTGAATACCACTTGTCGGCAACCCACACTTAAGTTGGACTCCAGCCCTAACTAGTCCTTCCCTAACCCCATCTAGTCCATTCCTAGCCCCATCTAGTCCATTCCTAGCCCCATCTAGCCCCTCTCAACGTGCTACAGAAGTTCACTTGAAAAATAAACACGCAAACACTCCCACAAATACAAAATAAATTAATAAATAATATAAATGTTTAAATAAAAGGTATAATACGAACAACAAAATAAATAAAAGTATAAGATAAATAACTAAAGAACCCAGACCCAGACTTTTAATAGTGGCAGAGTACATTAGACCTTTTGTTAGGGTGATATTTGACGACTATCATACCTTACAGAAGGAACAATTGAGGGAGGAGGGGAGGTCTTCTCTTTAACTGGAGGGACTGTCTTCTTATTCTCTTCCTCAGCCTCCTCATTCTTCTCCTCCATCTTCCCCTCCTCTTCCCCTCCTCCATCTTCCCCCTCCTCTCCTCCCTCCACAGCGCCTGAACAACGACCACCTAAACACACTACCACCTAACCTTAAACCCTTTGGGGAAAGATTCTACTGACAATGCATTTAGAGAAAAGACGAACTTGAAGCACTAGAGTATGTCTTTTAGAGTAGCCACGGATATAATGAGCTAGGATATGTCTTTTTAGAGTAGCCACGGATATAATACTAGGATATGTCTTTTTAGAGTAGCCACGGATATAATGAGCTAGGGTATGTCTTTAGAGTAGCCACGGATATAATGAGCTAGGGTATGTCTTTTTAGAGTAGCCACGGATATAATGAGCTAGGATATGTCTTTTTAGAGTAGCCACGGATATAATGAGCTAGGATATGTCTTTTTAGAGTAGCCACGGATATAATGAGCTAGGATATGTCTTTTTAGAGTAGCCACGGATATAATGAGCTAGGATATGTCTTTTTAGAGTAGCCACGGACACAATGAACTAGAATATGTCTCTTGTACATATTATTTATTCAGTTCCTCTGCCTATATTACTGACCTATTATTGCTAAAAGTAACTGAGGTATATAACTTCATCTTGTTAATATGTAGTCTATCCGAAATACGATTTACTTGTGGGTTGTGGTAGCCAACTCTCTCTCTCTCTCTCTCTCTCTCTGACCTCTAGATACCTCGCCTAACCACATTATCCCAGCACCTAGCCACATTTCCCAGCACTCAGCAATATCCTCAGCAAATAATGACGGTAGCGGTACATAATCTTATTTCCACCTTCAGTGATAACCTAACCTAACCTAACCTAACCTAACCTAACCTAATCATTCTGTGCCTTATATTTCTTAGCCAATCCCAAGGTCCCATTTTAATGCTTAGCCAATCCCAAGGTCCCATTTTAATGCTTAGCCAATCCCAAGGACCCATTTTAATGCTTAGCCAATCCCAAGGTCCCATTTTAATGCTTAGCCAATCCCAAGGTCCCATTTTATGCTTAGTCAATCCACCACATCGTTCCCATTCTGAGGTTACGCCCACAGTCACGCCCCGTCCATGTACGTGTTGATGACGGTGTGTGTGTGTATGTGTGTACGTGTGTTCTCTCTCTCCCTCTGTTCCTCCATTATCTCTCAATTCTCTTCATTATCTCTCACTCGTCTTCATTATCTCTCCTCCCTCTTCATTATCTCTCACTCGTCTTCTTATCTCTCAATCCTCTTCATTATCTCTCCTCTTCATTATCTCTCACTCCTCTTCATTATCTCTCCTCCTCTTCATTATCTCTCCTCTTCATTATCTCTCACTCCTCTTCATTATCTCTCACTCCTCTTCATTATCTCTCACTCCTCTTCATTATCTCTCCTCCTCTTCATTATCTCTCACTCCTCTTCATTATCTCTCACTCCTCTTCATTATCTCTCCTCCTCTTCATTATCTCTCCCTCCCTCTTCATTATCTACTCGTCTTCATTATCTCTCCTCCTCTTCATTATCTCTCCTCCTCTTCAATATCTCTCCTCCCTCTTCATTATCTCTCACTCCTCTTCATTATCTCTCCTCCTCTTCATTATCTCTCCTCCTCTTCATTATCTCTCACTCCTCTTCATTATCTCTCCTCCTCTTCATTATCTCTAACTCCTCTTCATTATCTCTCCTCTCTTCAATATCTCTACTCCTCTTCATTATCTCTCACTCCTCTTCTTATCTCCTCACTCCTCTTCATTATCTCTCACTCTCTTCATTATCTCTCACTCCTCTTCATTATCTCTCACTCCTCTTCATTATCTCTCACTCCTCTTCATTATCTCTCCTCCTCTTCATTATCTCTCACTCCTCTTCATTATCTCTCACTCCTCTTCATATCTCTCCTCCCTCTTCATTATCTCTCATCCTCTTCATTATCTCTCCTCCTCTTCATTATCTCTCCTCCCTCTTCTTATCTCTCACTCCTCTTCATTATCTCTCCTCCCTCTTCATTATCTCTCTCTTCATTATCTCTCACTCCTCTTCATTATCTCTCCACTCTCCTCTTCTTATCTCCTCACTCCTCTTCATTATCTCTCTCTCCTCTTCATTATCTCTCTCTTCATTATCTCTCCTCCTCTTCATTTCTCTCACTCTCTTCATTATCTCTCTCTTCATTATCTCTCCACTCCTCTTCATTATCTCTCACTTCTCTTCATTATCTCTCCTCCTCTTCTTATCTCTCACTCCTCTTCATTATCTCTCTCTTCATTATCTCTCCTCCTCTTCATTATCTCTCTCTTCATTATCTCCTCCTCTTCATTATCTCTCACTCCTCTTCTATCTCTCACTCCTCTTCATTATCTCTCACTCCTCTTCATTATCTCTCCTCCTCTTCATTATCTCTACTCCTCTTCATTATCTCTCACTCCTCTCTTCATTATCTCTCTCACTCCTCTTCATTATCTCTCTCTTCATTATCTCTCATTCCTCTTCATTATCTCTCACTCCTCTTCCTACTCCACCTGTGCCGTACACCCCATACCATCCTCTTGACTCTCACGCTCATACTTCGCTATTCCTCCACACACTAATTATACGATAAATATTCACCCCGGTATATCTGGCCTCTGGGGAATATTCACACACACACACACACACACACACACACACACACACACACACACACACACACACACACACACACACACACACCTGAAGAATCTTGCTCATTTCACCTTCCAGGTATTCAAGACGCTGGAACAAGACTTCAAGAAATTATTTTTAAAGTAGTTTTTTAATACGTCTGTGTACATTAATTTTCCTTTTGTGTATTGTGTTGAAAATGTTAACTAGAATGATTAGGTTAGGTTAGTTTAGGTTAGGTTAGGTTAGGTTAGGTTAGTTAGTTAGGTTAGTTTAGGTTAGGTTAGTTTGTAGTTAGGTTTAGTTGGTTATTAGGTTGGTTAGTTAGTTTAGGTTAGGTTAGTTTAGGTTAGGTTAGGTTAGGTTAGTTTAGGTTAGGTTAGGTTACAGGTAAACAGAAAGGTATTTTATCTATGGTGTTTATAAGTGAAATGAAAGTTATATTTAAGTATATAAAAGTAAATAAAGTGTTAAGTAATATATAAAACCGCAGTTATATTATTTTTTTGCTATATCACACAAGACAAACTATCTACATATTGTTATTATAATTAATGGCTTCGGATTACCTAGTCTCGTTTCCCAGGTATAATTTGACATCACACACAACCATGATCACCATCTAGTCAGCGTTAATGTAATTTTTTAAATGGAAGGGGGAACTGGTCATTAAACTGAAATTATCATCCAATAGTGAGGTAAATTATTGGAATTATTAACAGTTAATTTAATACTTAATGACCCTGGACAGGTATAAATTGATTGATAATTCCCAGAGTGATTTTTACCTGTGAGTGGCAGTGTGAGGTGAATTATTATTATTATTATTATTATTGTTATTATTATTATTATTATTATTTATTATTATTATTATTATTATTATTATTATTATTATTATTATTAATTTATTACTGTTATTATTTTTATTATTTTATTATTATTATTATTTAGGTTAGGTTGGGTTGGGTTGGGGTGGTGGGGTGGGGTGGGGTGGGGTGGGGTGGGTGGGTGGGGTGGGGTGGGGTGGGGTGGGGTAGGGTGAGGTGGGGTGGGGTGGTGGGGTGGGGTGGGGGTGGGGTGGGGTGGGTGGGTTGGGTGGGGTGGGGTAGGTGTGGGGTGGGGTGGGACACAGTTAATTGGCAATAAGGCCGTGTTATTCAGACGGCTGGGCGTAAGTGCGGTGGGCGTGTGGTGTGATGAGCTGGCTGCCTGTGGGGGATTGTGGGGGTGGGGAGGCGAGGAGTGGGGAGGAGAGGGAGGCTAGGGCGAATGGGTGGGGAGGCTGAGGGAATGGGGAGGGAAGAGAAAGGGAGGCTGGGGATGGGAAGCTGGGGGAGTGGGAGAGGAGGCTAAGGGGTGGGGAGGGAGGCTAGGGGAGTGGGGAGGGAGGCTGGGGAGGTGGGGAGCGGAGGTTGGGAGTGGTGAAGCTGGGGCGTGTAAGGAATAGGGAGGCTGTGGTTGTGTGAGTTACCGTGAGTTTATGAGTTACCGTTGTTCAGTAAGTTACCATGACTGAGTTACTGAGAAAGTTACACAGTGAGTTACCAGAAAAGAATGAGTTACCATGACTGAGTTACTGACAATTAATGAGTTACCATACGTGAGTTACCAGGAAATAATAAGTCACCATGATTGAGTTACTGACAAATAATGACTTACCATGACTTAGTCACCCGAAAATAATAATTTACCAGGACTGAGTTACCACGAGTGAGTTACCAGGGAAAAATGAGTTCCCAAGAGTGAGTTACCAAGCCCTCAAATCTTAAGACTGAATGAGCTGCATCACGTCTGTGTTTGCTGAATGAGTTTAATTACCTGGAGGTGAATCGCTCGTGTGCGGTATGCTAATTAGCTCCACCTGTGTATATGTAAATTATGTTGGTCAGGGACATCCGGACGCGTGAGCGGCTTTGTACATTACCGTGTAGCGGCCCCATGTTGGGAAGATACCTGGGCAATCTGGCTAATGAAGCGTAATCTACCTGAAGGCTTCTGAGACGACAGGTAAAGTTTAATTGACGTTTCGTGATGACATACACAGCAAACTGACTGGCTGACTGGCTGACTGACTGACTGGCTGGCTGGTTGACTGACTGGCTGACTGACTGACTGACTGACTCATCCATAACCTTACCTTCTATTCACCTTGTACACATCAGTGATTTATTAATAATGTATTTACCTGATGTATTAACGTAATGGAATAAATTAATTTATCCTGAAAGTTAATTGATAAAATAATGGACAAATCAAGTCCTGTAAAGATGAGTTTTATTCCCACTTTAACTGACACTGATAATAAAACCTTACTATAAATCTTCGTCAGGTACCAGAACTAGATCAAACAAAAACCTAACCTAACCAAATCTAACCTAACCAAACCAAATCCTACCTAACCAAACCTAACCAAACCTAACCTAACCAAACCCAACCAAACCAAACCTAACCTAACCAAATCTAACCTAACCAACCTAACCAAACCTAACCAAACCAAACCAAAACAAACCAAACTAAACCAAACCTAACCAAACCTAACCTAACCAAATCTAACCTAGCCAAACCAACCTAACCTAGCCAAACCAAACCTAACCAAACCCAACCAAACCAAACCAAAACCTAACCTAACCAAACCAAAAGAGGAGTCACGTTGTCTGGAGCATTAGGGAGGCTCACCTGATACGGAGCACAGGTGTGTATTGAGCACAGGTGTGTGGCTGAGCATAGGTGTGTATTGAGCACAGGTGTGTTGAGCACAGGTGTGTATTGAGCACAGGTGTGTATTGAGCACAGGTGTGTATTGAGCACAGGTGTGTATTGAGCACAGGTGTGTATTGAGCACAGGTGTGTATTGAGTACAGGTGTGTATTGAGCACAGGTGTGTATTGAGCACAGGTGTGTATTGAGCACAGGTGTGTATTGAGCACAGGTGTGTATTGTTTACTTAAGGAGAGAGAAGCCACAGGTGTTATTGTATTGAGTAAACAGAAACTGGAGAAAATAAATACATGATAAAATTTGATAGATTTAGTGATAGTGGTATTCAATATCAACATGGGGTGAGTGGTGAGGGGTGAGAGGGGTGAGAGGTGAGGGGGGTGAGGGTGAGATGAGGGGTGAGAGGTGAGGGGTGAGGGGGGTGAGAGGTGAGGGGTGAGTGGTGAGGGGGTGAGGGGGGGTGAGAGGTGAGGGGTGAGGGTGAGAGGGGAGGGGGTGAGGGGTGAGAGGTGAGGGGTGAGGGGTGAGAGGGAGGGGGTGAGGAGAGGTGAGGGGTGAGGGTGAGGGGGTGAGGGGTGAGAGGTGAGGGGGTGAGGGGGTGAGAGGTGAGGGGTGAGGGGTGAGAGGTGAGGGGGTGAGGGTGGAGGTGAGGGGGTGAGTGGTGAGGGGGTGAGGGGGGTGAGTGGGTGAGGGGGTGAGAGGGGGTGAGAGGTGAGGGGGTGAGGGTGAGGGGGGGTGAGAGGTGAGGAGGTGAGGGGGTGAGGTGAGGGGGTGAGAGGGGTGAGAGGTGAGGGGTGAGTGGTGAGGGGGGTGAGAGGTGAGGGGTGGAGAGGTGAGGGGGTGAGGGGGTGAGGGTGAGGGAGGACGGTGAGTGGTGAGGGAGTGACGGCGTGAGTGGTGAGGAGGACGGCGTGAGTGGTGAGGGGGTGAGGGGGTGAGTGGTGAGGGGGTGAGGGGGTGAGAGGTGAGGGGTGAGGGGGTGAGGGGTGAGGGGGTGAGGGGTGAGAGGATAAATGGGGGTGAGAGCCTGACTCATAATAAGACTCCTCTAGTTTATAAGTCATCAAGTTGTCGTCTCCACACATTAGATGAAATTAATTAGGTTCATTTCAGCTCAGGTCATCTCACCACTCACCCTCACTACTCACCCCATCACCATCACCCCCTCGCCACTCACCCCTCACCACTCACCCCTCACCTCCCCTCGCCACTCACCCCTCACCACTCACCACCCTCACCACTCACCCTCACCCCATCACCACTCACCACCCTCACCACTCACCACCCTCACCACTCACCACCCTCACCAGTCATCGGTACTGACAAGATGAGACCCAGTTATTGACGACAGAATAAACCACTTACTGTATGAGTGACCTTCGAGGTACACGTCATTGCCACTAATTCTCACCTGGTTATTGATTATGCAGGTAACACATGACTCACCTGAGAAGCACTTGTATTAAAGGCTCTCTCGTGTGTCATTAGCTAAACAGAACCTCGAGAGAATGAAACTACAAGAGTATTGGAAAGTCTTTACGAATTTTCAGAATGGCAATAATAACGAAACTAAATTGATGTTTTCTTTTTTTACGAATACATGTGATTATTTTTTTTATGTATCGTTAAAAGTTCAGGTAGCTCCACTTCCCCCTTATCAAGTGTCCAGCCTCCACTTCCCCCTACGGCAGGTGATATGAAGGTGCGGGTAATCATGACAGAGAGGTGATGTTGGCGGCCACCCGTATATAACAATCAACCTTGTCAGTCTTCCGTTCTCCGTGTTGTTGTCGCTACTTTGTTTGTGACTCGGAGTACTATATAGTCTTAGCAACAGTCACGAGAGATAGTCTACCAAGTCCAGACAGACAGACAGACAGACAGACAGACAGACAGACAGACAGGTGAACTTCTATCCACCACTACTAATAACACGCTACCTTACACCATCTATCACTGAAGACACGTTAAATAAAACCTTAATTCACTCTATCTTCACTCACGTACATGAACCACTACTGTGTGTGTGTGTGTGTGTGTGTGTGTGTGTGTGTGTGTGTGTGTGTGTGTGTGTGAGAGATAATTAACGTTTCTCACACTATATTTAATTCCACTGAGAACTACCTACCTAGAGGACTTCCCCAAGGTGTAGTGAGGAATGAGTGAATGAATGAGTGAATGAATGAATGAATGAGTGAATGAATGAATGAGTGAATGAGTGAATGAATGAATGAGTGAATGAGTGAGTGAATGGATGAGTGAATGGATGAGTGAATGGATGAGTGAATGGAAGAGTGAATGGATGAGTGGATGATGGAATGAATGAGTGAATGAATGAGTGAATGAGTGAATGGATAGTGAATGGATGAGTGAATGAATGAATGAGTGAATGGATGAGTGAATGAATGAATGAGTGAATGAATGAATGAGTGAATGAATGAACGTTACTATAGTGTTATTACAGCACTCATACTTTGCCGTTTGATGTATTAAATAATAAACAATGTTCATTTAGTTTAGTGAAGCACAGGTAGATAACTAAGGTAAGGGACTGTGGGGACTAGAGGGGACGTGGGGACTAGGAGGGACTGTGAGGACTAGAGGGACTGTGGGGACTAGAGGGACTGTGGGGACTAGAGGGACTGTGGGAAGGAGGGACTGTGAGGACTAGAGGACTGGGGACTAGAGGGACTGTGAGGACTGGAGGACTGTGGGGACTAGAGGGACTGTGAGGACTAGAGGACTGTGGGACCAGAGGGACTGTGAGGACTAGAGGGGACTGTGGGGACTAGAGGGACTGTGAGGACTAGAGGGACTGTGGGGACTAGGGGGACTGTGAGGACTAGAGGGGACTGTGGGACTAGGAGGGACTGTGGGACCAGAGGGACTGTGGACCAGAGGACTGTGGGGACTGTGAGGGACTGTGGGGACCAGAGGGGACTGTGGGGACTAGAGGGGACTGTGGGGACTAGAGGACTGTGGGGACTAGGAGGACCAGAGGGACTGTGGGGACTAAAGGACAAGGACTAGAGGACTGTGGGGACTAGGGAGGGACTGTGGGGACTAGAGGGACTGTGGGGACTAGAGGGACTGTGGGGACTAGGGGACTGTGGGGACCAGAGGGGACTGTAGGACTGGGGACTGTGGGACTAAAGGGGACTGTGAGGACTAGAGGGGACTGTGGGACTAGAGGGACTGTGGGGACTAAAGGGGACTGTGAGGACTAGAGGGGACTGTGGGGACTAGAGGGACTGTGGGGACTAGAGGGGACTGTGGGGACTAGAGGGACTGTGGGGACTAGGAGGGACCGTGGGGACTAGAGGGACTGTGGGGACTAGAGGGACTGTGGGACTAGAGGGACTGTGGGACTAGAGGGGACTGGGACCAGGAGGGACTGAGGCTAAAGGACTGGACGTCAGCGTACAAGAGCGAAAGAATCTGACATGAAAGAACAAATATGAACAAATAACAAAACGAATGTTGGTGACACTTGACTGGTGAGTGAGTGAGTGGAGTGAGTGAGTGGGTGGGTGAGTGGGTGAGTGAGTGAGGAGTGGGAGTGAGTGAGTGAGTGAGTGAGAGTGAGTGAGTGAGTGGGTGAGTGGAGTGAGTGAGTGAGTGAGTGGAGTGAGTGAGTGAGTGGGAGTGGGTGAGGAGTGAGTGAGTGAGGGTGATAATAAGTGGCAATGAGAGAGAGAGAGAGAGAGAGAGAGAGAGAGAGAGAGAGAGAGAGAGAGAGAGAGAGAGAGAGAGAGAGAGAGAGAGGGAAACTAAGCGGCAAAAACAAGAAGAAAAAAGAGAGAGAGAGAGAGAGGAGAGAGAGAGAGAGAGAGAGAGAAAGCAATTAACTCAACACAGTGAATGGGAGAGAAGGGAGAAAGAGAGAAAAAAACGATAAAAATGAAGAAACTGGACTTCAAGTATAACGGAGAAGGGCGACCCGTTATGCAATACCGTATAACGGGGATTCGAACTAACCCCACTCCCCTTTGATGCTGCCGGCGCGTTGAAGTGTGATTCGCCAGTCAGGATAGAATCGCTACGAGGGAAAAGGGATTAGTTATATTCTGTGAGCGGTGGATTAAATAGAAATAATTGGCGAATCTCTGTTAACGGATGACAATACTGTTTCCCGTGTTTGTGATTCGCCAGTCAGGTTCAAAGGACAATGGTTAACTATTAACAGCTCCTGGGAATTAGATTAATTAAAGAGAGATTAGCCAATCTTTGTAATCAGAAAGTATGAATCATCACGTTATCCCAGGTATATATTGGCTAATCCACTCCACAGGTAAGTACTGTATATACCTGTGCTGTATTGGCTAATCACTGTATTGGCTAATCACTGTAAGCCCTGAAGAGATTGGACAGTCCAGAAAGGTATATTCATTTCACAAGATCAATAACACACGAATGATTGCAATAACCCCGTTAAAATGTACTAAAGGTAATTTGCATATTTACATCTCACTATGTCTGCCTGTCTGTCTGTCTGTCTGCCTGTCTGTCTGTCTGTCTGTCTGCCTGTCTGCTCATGTTGAATATATTTGTTTTTATGGCCATTCTGCACCTTAACCTTCCCCACCCTCCCCTCACCTCAACCCTCCCACCCCTCTCACCTCTCCCTCACCCCACCTATCATTTTTCTCCTCTGGGTAAATGACTCGTAATATAACTCACGATCTGTATTTTTCACATCCAATGAGCACCGCGTTTGGTCGAGATATATAATAGAAGCTTCGTTTTGATTGGATGACGATTGAATACATAGACCGAACATGGTATTTCCGAACAACAACAACAACAACAATAATAATAATAATAATAAAATAATAATAATAATAACAATAATAATAGTGATATTAATGACAGGTGAGACAGGTAGGAGAGGCTGACAGGTAACCACACTCGTATACTGTCCATTAGTATTACCTGCATTGATAAAATTCCATACAGTTTGAGAAGGAGGAGGAGGCGAAGGAGGAAGAAGAAGAGGAAGGAGGAAGAAGAGAAGGAAGAGTGGGAAAAGGAGGAAGGGAGGAAGAGGAGTGGAAAAGAAGAGGAGGAGGAATGTGGAAAATGACGAAGTGGGGAGAATGTGTAGATTCCTGGAAAGACAAACAAACAAAAGAAGAAGTAGGAGGAGGAAGGAGAGGAGGAGAGGAAGAAGAATAGGAGAAGACGAAAGAGGAGGAGGAGGAGAAGAATAAAGACGATGATTACAGAAGACGTCTCCTAACAGGAGGGGGGCGTCTCTTGGTCTCCTGTTATGAAACGACCTATTGATTACTTGATAGGGAGGGGAGAGGGGAGGGAGAGAGGGGGGGGAGAGAGGAGGGAGGGGAGAGAGGGGGAGGGAGAGAGGAGGGAGAGAGGAGGGATATATAGATGGTATGTAAAGGCTGGAGGAATCAGGAGGCCGGGGGTGGGGGTGGTGGGAAGAAGGGGAAAGAGGAGGGAGAGGAGGGTGAGGGAAGTAGGGAGGGATGAGAAGAGTAGGGGAGGGGTTGAGGAAGAGAGAGAGGGGGTAAAACACACACAGAAAAAGAGAGAGAATGATAATCTCACCAAGAGTTCATTCAGTAAAGGTTCACCTGACGATACACCTGTGGGGGAGGAGGAGGGGGGATGAGGAGGGGGGGGGGAGGAGGGAGGGGGAGGAGGAGGAGGGGGAGGAGGAGGAGGGGAGAGTGGCTTCTAACTCATCAAATAACAAACATTACTTTCTATATAAAACATGTACCATACGAGAGATATATCGTCGTTATAGCAGGGTTTTGGTACCTTAAAATGAGGTCAAGTTTAGCAAGACTGTTGCCTCACAGAGGTGGGGAGGTGGGTGGGGAGTGGGGGTTTGGGGGAGGGGGAGGGGTGGGGTGGGGGAGGGGAGGGGTGGGGGTGGGAGGGGGAGAGGGGTAGACAGTTGGGGGAGGGGTGGGGGAGGGGTAGACAGTTGGGGAGGGTGGGGGAGGGTGACAGTTGAGGGGCGGGCAGCAGCAAGATGGAGACATATGACACCGAGCCGCAGGTGGTGACTCCTCCTCCTCCCCCCCTCCCTCCTCCTTCTCAACCCTCCCTCCTCGACCTCCTCCTCCTTCCTGGACCTCTCCTCCACTCCTCCTCGACCTCCCACCTCCTCCACGACCTCCACCTCCCTCCCGACCTCCTCCTCCTTCCTGACCTCCTCCTCCTCCTCCTCGACCTCCACCTCCTCCACGACCTCCACCTCCTCCTCAAGCCCTCTTCTCACTTCACCTGTAAATGACTTGTTTGTTGTTTATACGTTTAGGTTTGTTTTGTTTGCTTGCCTATTTGTTTGTTTACCTTGTTTGTCCAGGTAATATCTCAGGTATTTCAGTAAGGAAGGTAAAAAATTTAGACGCAATATTGACTTAGTGATTTGACTTTTTTTGTTTTCCTTTGGGGTTTGACTCTCTCTCTCTCTCTCTCTCTCTCTCTCTCTCTCTCTCTAATTTATTCCCTCTCTCTCCCTTAATAAATTCTCATAATGTCTATTACGTCTATTACATCATACATAGCGGTGTTCCCAAGACCCATTACTGTCCTCTCACTGCCCTCTCACTGCCCTCTCTCTGCCCTCTCTCTCTACCCTCTCACTCTCCCCTCTACATCATCCGTCCAGTCATCTCTCTCCCCTTACTACATCATTATTCCTCTCTCTCTCCCTCTCTCTCCTCTTCGTCATTTTCTCCTTGCATCATCATCATTATTTCCCCTCCCTCTCACTTCCCTCACTTCATTATCTTCCTCTCCCTCTCTCTCCCCTCTCCCTCCCTCTCCTCTTTCGTATTCTCATTAACCTACTCTGCACACTTTGTAAACCTCCATACATACACAGCACCCTCATATGTACACAGAGTCATCATACGTACACAGAACCTCCATACATACACAGAACCCTCATGTATACTTTCTAAAACACTCGTTGCCAGATGATACATATATATAATACATAAGAAAATACATAATATATACAGTCCTTAGTTGCCTCAATATGTAAATATATACAAAATACGTGGAAGTGATGGTGGTGGTGGTGGTGGTGATGGTGGTAGTGATGGTGGTGGTGATGGTGGTGGTGATGGTGGTGGTGATGCGTGTGATGGTGGTGGTAATGATGGTGGTGGTGAAGGGGATCACTCTATTAGCATCACCACACACCTGTAATCAACTCCTTCTTCAGTAGCCCTTCAGATTATTACCCTCTACCTTCTTCTTCTTCTTCTTCCCCTCGCTTCCTCCCCCTTCCTTCTTCCCCCCTCCTTCTTCTTCCCTCCCTCCCCCTCCTTCCCTCCTATGTCTCTCTTGTGCCGCTTTCCTTCTTTGTACTGGATGTAGAAATATGTTTAACACGAGAATCACGATGTCGAACAATCAACGAAGGAAGGAAGGAAGGAAGGAAGAAAGAAATGGTAGAAAAGGAAGAAAGTTTGTCAAAGGAAGGAAGGAAGGAAGGAAGGAAGGAAGGAAAGAAAGAAAGAAAGAAAGAAAGAAAGAAGAAAGAAAGAAATGAGTGAAAAGGAAAGGTTTGTCCAAGGAAGAGAGAAGGAAGGAAGGAAGGAAGGAAGGAAGGAAGGAAGGAAAGGAAGGAAGGAAGGGGAAGGAAGGAAGGAAGGAAGGAAGGAAGGAAGGAAGGAAGGAAGGAAGGAAGGAAGGAAGGAAGGAAAGAAAGAAGGATATCAAAAGAAAACCTAATGCCAGAGCTTGTCAATTCGATAACTTTTTAGAAATATAAAAAAAAAGACAAATAAGTTAAGATTCCAGGAAATTATCTAAAGCAAAAAGGCGAGAGTTTTGAGACGGAGGAGTAAGCAGAGTCCTCGGTGGAGTAACTGATCCCGAAGGTCACGAGGAGTTGTTTGTTATGAGATTCAATGACTTTGGAGAGGATCAACTTTGGGGAGGGTGATGGGACATTGAATTGAAGGAAGGGAAGGGAGGAGGAGGGAGAAAGAAAGAAATCGAGCGAGGGAATAATTAAGAGGAGCTACAAAGAATTAGAGAGAAAAAAAAGGAAATTCACATTGTACATATTTTCAGAGGAGAAAAGGTAAGATTTTAATCGGGTCTCAGGCTTTGTTTTGGGTTGAGACTGGAGAGGCAGAGTGTAGGCGTCTGGGAGGCCCCATGGGGAGAGATGGGGAGATGGGGGAGGGGGCAGAGATGGGGGAGGGAGATGGAGATGGGGAGGAGATGGGGAGGGCGGATGGGAGGAGATGGGGAGGGGGCAGATGGGGAGGGCAGATGGGGAGGGGGCGAGATGGGGAGGGGCGAGATGGGGAAGAAGGGGGGCGATGGGGTAAGGGGGAGATGGGAAAGGGAGGGTCAGGTACCAAGATTGGATCAGGAAGAACACTAGGTTGACCTTTGACCTGGCCTGTGTGTGTGTGTGTGTGTGTGTGTGTGTGTGTGTGTGTGTGTGTGTGTGTGTGTGTGTGTGTGTGTGTGTGTGTGTGTGTGTGTGTGTGTGTGTGTGTGAGAGATAATAAAAATATATAAAAAGAACTTGAATTAAAAACCTTCGATAACTGTGACCTGTAACCTTTTGACCTCCCGAAAAAGGTCACTGTTTATGCCTGATGAGCGAGTTTTAGAGTGCTCATGTTGTTAAGGAATACTTCGCTATATTATAATCATTGGCGGCGATCAGGAAGCAGACAGACAGACAGCCATACACATACATACATACATACATACATACATACATACATACATACATACACAAGCTCACACACACACACCTTCAAGAACGAGGTTAGAGACTACAGTTCAGTGACCGATGAAAATCATTAAGTATTTTGTGTAAGTTTCTCTTTGTCCCTAGTCACTATGTATGTATGTATGTATGTATGTATGTATGTATGTATGTGTGTGTGTGTTACCGGGAGAGGGGGAGGCAGCGTGTTGTGATGACTACATGCAAATTTGGGCCTTAGTGTCTTGTTACAGGGGGCTGACGGAAGGAGCCAGGAGTCGCCTTAATTTGGGTGTTATTTGATGGTTACATGTGTTACTGTAAACCCATATGTGCTTCTACTACACCCTATGTGCTTTTACTACACCCTATGTGCTTTTACTACACCCCCCGTTGTTGTGTGTTCGTCTGTACGTAGCTGTGAAATAATAAACACGATTGGAACACACACACATACACACACAAGGATAAAATACATACATACATACATAAACTTCTCCAGCCTTTCATTAACCTCCTCCTCCTCCTCCTCTCCTTCCTCCTCCTACTCCTTCCTCCTCCTCCTACTCCTTCCTCCTCCTCCTACTCCTTCCTCCTCCTCCTACTCCTTCCTCCTACCTCCTCCTCCTCCTCCTCTCCTTCCTCCTCCTCCTACTCCTCCTCCTCCTCCTCCTACTCCTTCCTCCTCCTCCTACTCCTTCCTCCTCCTCCTACTCCTTCCTCCTCCTCCTACTCCTTCCTCCTCACTTCTGATTATTGTCAATGTTATTTTATTTTTCTATTCATTCTTTGTCTCTTCTTTGTCTCTCTTTCTTTCATTATCTGTTTTTATCCCTTTTTTCCTCATTCATTTCTTATTATTTTATTTTCCTTCTTGGTCGCCTTCTTCATTCACTCCCTCATTTCTCCCTCTTCACTCCACTTACTTTCCTCATTACTGTCTCCTCCACACTCATCTCCCTCATCTCTCCCTCACCATCGTCTCCTCCACACTCCTCTCCCTCACCATCGTCTCCTCCACACTCCTCTCCCTCACCTCGTCTCCTCCACACTCCTCTCCCTCATCTCTCCCTCACCTGTCTCCTCACCATCGTCTCCTCCACACCCTGTCCCCATCTTTCCCCCACCACTGTCTCCTCCACACCTCTCCCTCATCTCTCCCTCACCTGTCTCCTCCACACCCTCTCCTCACCATCGTCTCCTCCACACACATCTCCCTCACCTGTCTCCTCCACACTCTCTCCCCATCTCTCCCTGCCCGTCCCTCCACACCCTCTCCCCCACCTGTCCTCCACACCCTCTCCCTCATCTCTCCCCTCACCAGTTCCTCCACACTCCCCTCTCCCCCATCTCCCCCCACCTGTCTCATCCCACACCCTCTCCCTCATCTCCCCCCACCTGTCTCCTCCACACTCATCTCCCTCATCTCTCCCTCACCATCGTCTCCTCCACACTCCTCTCCCTCACCATCGTCTCCTCCACACTCCTCTCCCTCACCTGTCTCCTCCACACTCCTCTCCCTCATCTCTCCCTCACCTGTCTCCTCACCTTGCAACAACAGACTTGGCGTTTGAGTCTCTGGCATCACCTCTTTCAACACGATTATGGCCTTCCCTCTTCCTTCGTCATTCTTCTCTCCTCTTCTTCCTCTCCCCTTCCCCTTCCTTTCTTCCCCTCCTCTTTCTCCTCTCCCTCTCACAGGATAATCGTAGCTGTCTCTTCTTCTTCTTCCTTCATCTGTATTCTCTCGGGTTTCTGTTTTTATCACGTCTATTGCTTCCTAGATTCGCTTGCATCCGTCGGTGTTATTTTGAGTGGAATTGTGTTACGGTTTTTACTTGGTATTTTTAGTCTTCAGTGTGACATGACGTGATCCCTCTCTCTCTCTCTCTCTCTCTCTCTCTCTCTCTCTCTCTCTCTCTCTGCAGTGATTGTCAGGTGGTAAGCAAGAGCAAACTTACAACTCTAACTACAGTATGAGCCAACGAAACAAACCTCTCTGTAAACAGTTCGTGCAAACAAAGTCGTGACGCGTTGTGAAAAGATGTTCCTCCCCCCCTCCCCCCCTCCCCCCCAAGTAAACAACTTTATCTCCCTCCCTACTCGCGCAAACACATCATTTCTATGTATGCAAACAAGAACCATTTACTCGGGTAACTTATGTAAACACAGTCGATGAGGTAATGCAAACACTCATCATTATGTCATGTAAACAACCATCAATTTAAATTCTCATCACCCTAAGCAAACAAGGGCCAATTCACTGACACACAAAAACAGTTCTTTGGGTCACGTAAACAACAAAAGATAAGCATAAACAAAATCTATTAACCTATGTATACAACATGATCTATTATGGCTTGTAAACAATTACACAAACGTCAGTCAAATTATCGTAAACAGTCAATCAACTCATGTAAAAAACCCCGTATCAACAAGAAAACCCAGCATCAACGTAAAGCAAACAATCCCTAAAAATAAAAAATCGAGCAAACAATCGCTTTAATAAATCAAGAATCAAGCAAACAATCCCTTTAAAAAATCAAGAATCAAGCAAACAATCCCTTTAAAAAATCAAGAATCAAGCAAACACTCCCTTTAAAAAATCAAGAATCAAGCAAACAATCCTTTAAAAGCAAGAATCAACAAATAACCTTTAAAAATCAAGAATCACAAATAACTCTAAAGAAAGAATCACAAACAATCCCTAAAAGCAAGAATCAAGCAAACAACGCCACATCAACTCCCACAAACAACTAACTATCAACTGTAGAAAAAACCTTCCCCTGATTGAGTGCGTCAACCCCCCCATCCCCTGACAGCCACACAGACGTCTTCAGTAACACAATGAATTTTAAAATGTCGTCGGAACTTTTCAACACGACAAGTTCCATCTCGTTCTTGCATTAACCCGATGTTGGCGTTGAGAAAGAGTGTGTGTTTGGTGTGGAGAAAGGGAGAGAAAATGTGTGTGTGTGTGTGTGTGTGTCATCTCTACACCCATACCAAAATATCATCACTTTGTGTCAGAACTAGGTGGAGAGGACCCATCACGCCCATGCCACCCGTCACGCCCACGCCACCCGTCACGCCCATACACCGTCACGCCCATGCCATCCGTCACGCCCACGCCAATCTGTCACGCCCATGCCACCCGTCACGCCCATGCCACCCGTCACGCCCATACACCGTCACGCCATGCCACCACACGCCCATGCCACCCGTCACGCCCATGCACACCCACTCCCACGCCACCTGTCACGCCCACATCACCTCCTCATGTTTACAGTCAACCACAACGTACACAACACGCTACACCCAGCTCACACTCACTGACAGTTATCCACACTACATCCACATTATACTTTCTATCATATCCACACTACATCCACATTATACCTACACCACAAAATACACCATACTTAGACCCCACCCCCCACACACACAACCATACAATAACCTGTAATATACACAGACCATATCCTCAACCTACCACACCCATACCTCACCACACCCCCACCCCACCACACCCATACCACCACACCCTCACCCTACCACACCCATCACCTCACCACACCTCACCCCACACACCCAATACCCCACCCCACCACACCCATACCCCCACCACACCCACACCCCACCACACCCATACCCCACCACACCCACCCCTACCACATCCACACCCTCACCACACCCTCACCCCACCACACCCATACCCTCACCCTCACCACACCTCAACCTGACCACACCCATACCCCACTCACCACACCCTCAACCCTACCACACCCATACCTCACCACACCCCACCCCACCACACCCATACCCCACCACACCTCAATCTCACCACACCCATACCCCACCACACCCCACCCCACCACACCCATACCTCACCACACCCATACCCCACAACACCCATACCACCACACCCCACACCCTACCACACCCTACACCTCACCACACCCCACCCTACCACACCCATACATCACCCACACCCTCACCCCACACACCCACACCCCACCACACCCCACACCCCACCACACCCATACAACCACCACACCCACACCCCACCACACCCACACCACCACACCCATGCCTCACCACACCCTCACCCCACCACACCCATACCCCACACCTCACCCTACCACACCCATACCTCACCACACCCTCACCCTACCACACCCATACCTCACCACACCTCACCTGACCACACCCATACCTCACCACACCCTCAATTGACCACACCCATACCTCACCAAACCCCCACCTCACCACACCCCTCACCCCACCACACCCATACCCCCACCCCACCCTCACCACACCCATACCTCACCACACCCTCACCCGACCACACCCATACCCCACCACACCCTCACACCCTACCACACCCATCTCACCACACCCTCACCCCACCACACCCATACCTCACCACACCCTCACCCGACCACACCCATACCCACTCACACCCATACCTCACCACACCCTCACCCTGACCACACACCCATACCCTCACCACACCCTCACCCGACCACACCCATACCCCCACCACCCCCACCCCACCACCCATACCTCACCACACCCCACCCCACCACACCCATACCCCACCACACCCTCACCCGACCACACCCATACCTCACCACACCCATACCCCCACCACACCTCACCCCACCACACCCATACCTCACCACACCTCACCCTACCACACCCATACACCACCACACCCTCACCCCCACACCCATACCACACCACACCCTCAACTGACCCACACCTACACCCCACCACAACCCATACCCCACACCTCCACCCCACCACACCCATACCCCACCACACCCTCACCCCACCACACCCATACCCTCACCACACCTCACACTCTACCACAACCCATACCCCACCACACCTCACCCTACCACACCCATACCCACCCCACCACACACCCTCACCTGACCACACCCATACCCCCACCACACACCTCACCCTACCAAACCCATACCTCACCACACCCCCACCCACCACACCCATACCTCACCACACCTCACCCCACCACACCCATACCTCACCAACCATCACCACCACACCCATCCACCACACCCCCACCTACCACACCCATACCCCACCACACCTCACCCGACCACACCCATACCTCACCACACCCTCACCTGACCACACCCATACCTCACCACACCTCACCCTACCACACACCCATACCTCACCACACCCCACCCCCACCACACCCATACCTCACCACACCCCCTCACCCGACCACACCCATACCTCACCACACCCATCTCACCACACCCTCACCCCACCACACCCATACACCCCACCACACCCCTCACCCCACCACACCCATACATCACCACACCCTCATCTCTACCACACCCATACCACACCACACCCTCACCTGACCACACCCATACCTCACCACACCCATACCTCACCACACCCTCACCCCACCACACCCATACCCCACCACACCCTCACCCCACCACACCCATACCTCACCACCCTCACCCTACCACACCCACACCCCACCACACCCCCACCCCACCACCCCACCCACACCTCACCCCACCACACCCCAACCCTACCACACCCATACCTCACCACACCCTCACCCTACCACACCCATACCCTCACCAAACCCTCACCTGACCACACCATACCTCACCACACCCCACCCCACCACACCCAACCTACCCCACCACACCCCACACACACCCAACCCCCACCACACTCACCCCACCACACCCATACCTCACCACACCTCACCCTACCACACCCATACCTCACCTCACCACACCCTCAACCTGACCACACCCATACCTCACCACACCCTCACCCTACCACACCCATATTCACCACCACACCCTCACCCTACCGCACCCACATCACTTCACATGTGTCAAATAGTTGGACAACCATCAATTGGATTAAAGTTGATGCGGGTCAACACCTGCCTATAACAATGGTGAATTTTATTACTTCTCTTAATGGACTGTGTGTGTGTGTGTGTGTGTGTGTGTGTGTGTGTGTGTGTAATGACCAAACTTTAAACAACACGTGACTGATAATATATGTTAGGTCACCCCATTTCTTCTACTTTCTTCTACACCTCCTTTCTCCCCACTATTATATAAGCACTGAGAGAGAGAGTTGTGCCGAGGGACTTCATTCTCTATTGTATTGGCAACAATGGCATGGTGAATTAAGAAGTCCGAGTGAATGCCAGTACCCAGGTTATTATTTAAGACAACACTAACCTTTTGGTGCGAGTCAATTAGTCTCTCAAGTAACCTAACCTAACCTAACCTAACCTAACCTTTTGGGACGAGTTAATTAGTCTCCCAAGTAACCTAACCTAACCTAACCTAACCTAACCTAACCTAACCAAGAGACAACGAAAACAAATAACTCTTAAAATACAAAAACATACATAAAATAACAATAACAAATAAGATAGGAACCAAAAAAAATAACAACATGAAGAACAGTTAAGAACATCGAGGAAAATTATAGGAACATTAATGACGAGTTAATGTTAAATAATGATTAATAAAGATTGTGATGGACTTCTAATGTAGTCTAAGACGTGTGTGTGTAAGATGAGACAGTTAATGTATGCATGTATGTATGTATGTATGTATGTATGTATGTATGTATGTATGTATGTATGTATGTATGTATGTATATTTCTCTCCAAATAGTGTGATCGTAATAGCATAAGACTGCCACACGTTAAAGTCGGTCACATCACCACCCACCTTTTAGCCGTCACAAAGCCAGAGAGAAGAAAAATAAATTGACGGTAAAAATGTTTCGACTTTTCTGGAATATAGGAAATAATTAAACGTGGGAAATTATTAAACAGGTGTCACCGGCAGGGCTGTTCAGTGAGGCAACGTCTCTTTCACATGATCCGGGGGGAATTAAGAGAGGTGGAATAGTTTGCCTGATGTCACTCTTTATCTATACCTTTCCACACACGCTCTCTGTCTTTAGTTACTCTCTTCCTCTCTTTTCTATCTGTCTGTCCTCTTGCTTTCTATTTCCTACTCTGAGAGAGAGAGAGAGCCCAGCACAACAACAGTAGTGGCCTCAGTGGCCATTTACCAACAGGTATAAATGACGGCCAGAACAGATATATTTAAGGACTGGTGACTTCCTACCTCACCCTCCCACCCCCCCCCCCCCTCCTCACCCCCCCTCACCCTCCTCCCCCCTCACCTCCTCCTTCCTCACCCCTTCCTCACCCCCTCCCTCACCCCTCCCCTTCCTCACCCCTCCCTCACCCTCCCTCACCCTCCCTCCCCTCTCACCCTCCCTCACCTCCTCACCCACCCCTCACCCCCCCCCCCTCCTCACCCCTCCCCCTCCTCACCCTCCCCTCTCACCCCCCCCTCCCTCACCCTCCCCTCACCCTCTCACCTCCCTCCCCACCCTCCTCACCCCTCACCCTCCCTCACCTATCGCTCTCACTCAACACACAATATATCACATTAGCTACGGTAAGTTTATGAATAAATTAACCTGCTGCTTAATGAGTAGTAGTATTTTCATTTACACACACACTAAGTTTGTCATAATACCTGGCCCCAAAACCTTCATTAATGAGGAATTTAAAATCTCTATAAAATATTTTAATTATTAGGGAAACATGGAATTAATCTGGGGAAATTTCACTCAAACACTAAAGGTGGGGAAAAAAACTATCAGTCATGTTCCAAATTTATAAGATTAGGATTTTCCCGGAACAGATTACCTGGGAAAGACTCGATATATTGATTGATTATTAAATTTACCTGAACTTTTTGTACCTGTAAGGCTTCAAAAAACGGGATTACCAGAAAGCTTTGATCAATTTTAAGCGCCAATGATGAAATAGAGGTAACGGGGAAATATACATTTTCATATTTTTTTTAGGGAGGGGTTAATATATTATTTTTTTTAATGTTAATATTAATCAAATTTTCTGTTTACATATTTTGCATCGTAACTTGACATGACCTCGGTGTTAGGTTAGGCTAAGTCAGGTCACGTAGTTTTACCAATAATTACCTTACTAATAAACATATTCATACAGTGATACCATCAAGGATATACAAATTATCATATAGGTTACCATATGTATGTTGTATGATGATGATAATACTTAATATGCCAAGTTAATTGCCTTTGAGTATATCTGTATTTATTTAAAGAAAGTTTATCATGTCCTTTCATACAAGACAAATAATGGTGAGGCGACAGGGGTGAGGACTAGATTGAGTTACCTGTCTCTCGTGTTTACCTGTGTCTCGTGTTTACCTGTGTCTCGTGTTTACCTGTGTCTCGTGTTTACCTGTGTCTCGTGTTTCTGTGTCTCGTGTTTACCTGTGTCTCGTGTTTACCTGTGTCTCGTGTTTACCTGTGTCTCGTGTTTACCTGTGTCGTGTTTACCTGTGTCTCGTGTTTACCTGTGTCTCGTGTTTACCTGTGTCTCGTGTTTACCTGTGTCTCGTGTTTACCTGTGTCTCGTGTTTACCTGTGTATCGTGTTTACCTGTGTCTCGTGTTTACCTGTGTGTATCGTGTTTACCTGTGTCTCGTGTTTGCCTGTGTCTCGTGTTACCTGTGTCTCGTGTTTACCTGTCTCGTGTTTACCTGTGTCTCGTGTTTACTGTGTCTCGTGTTTTACCTGTGTATCGTGTTTACCTGTGTCTCGTGTTTACCTGTGTCTCGTGTTACCTGTGTCTCGTGTTTACCTGTGTCTCGTGTTTACCTGTGTCTCGAGGTTTACCTGTGTCTCGTGTTACCTGTATCGTGTTTACCTGTGTCTCGTGTTTACTGTGCCTCATTGTTACCTGTGTCTCGTGTTTACCTGTGTCTCGTGCTCACACCTTATCTCGCGTTTACCTGTGTCTCGTGCTCACCTGTCTCGTGTTACCTGTGTCTCGTGCTCCCCTGTGTCTCGTGTTACCTGTGTCTCGTGTTACCTGTGTTTCGCGTTTACCTGTCTCGTGTTTACCTGTGTCTCGTGTTTACCTGTGTATCGTGTTTACCTGTGTCTCGTGTTTACCTGTGTCTCGTGTTTACCTGTGTCTCGTGTTACCTGTGTCTCGTGTTACCTGTGTTTCGCGTTTACCTGTGTCTCGTGCTCACCTGTGTCTCGTGCTCAGGTGTAAATTGTCAGTCACGAATAGATTATTTAATGGGACAATTACTGAGGCTCCCGACAGGTGTACATTAAGATAACACGGTGTTGACACCTTGAACGTGACAAGGTACAGTACACTGTCTTGTAGAATGTCCTTGACGAATGTTGGACTGTTGAGGAAGAATGTTGGAATGTTAACGAAGAATGTTGGACTGTTGAGGAAAAATGTTGGACTGTTGAGGAAGAATGTTGGACTGTTGAAGAAGAATGTTGGACTGTTGAGTAAGAATGTTTTACTGTTGAGGAAGAATGTTGGACTGTTGACGAAGAATGTTGGAATGTTAACGAAGAATGTTGGACGGTTGAGGAAGAATGTTGGACTGTTGAGGAAGAATGTTGGACTGTTGACGTGTGGTGGTTAATGTTCGTGTGGTGGTTAATGTTAGTGTGGTGGTTAATGTTCGTGTGGTGGTTAATGTTCGTGTGGTGGTTAATGTTTGTGTGGCAGACAATCCTAGCCCTTCCACCACACACTATGGCAGATAATCCTAGCCCTTCCCTCACACACCATGGCAACACACACTCATGGTAGTCACTAGCTCACAGCACCATACCTACAAGATCGCAAGAAGCAGGTAATTGAATCCAATCATTTTTCCTACACCCGGTTACCTGGCGAGGATTGCAACAGGTGGAGATTTTGAGTTTTTCCATCGGTCGAGTTAATTGGTGCGCTGCGTTCTAATTTCTTTTTCACCTGTCCCCTGAGAGGTAAATTAGAACGCGATGTTACTTTGTATATTGTAGTGGATATCAAGGTTGAGTAGTGAAGTTTGGTGTTTTTATTTTACCTGATATAGATACAGGTGAGGGGAGGGGGAGAAATTGGGTGGGGAGAAGGGTGATGGGGAGAGAAGAGGAGACTAGTGATTGGGGGAGAAGGAGGATTAATAATTTTCCCTGTGAATGTCTTTCTTTAAGGTAAATATATTATTATAATTATTTGATTTAGTTCCATAAAGGATTCATTTGTCTTCGTATACTCGTCAGAATTGTTGGTTTCCGTGTAATGAGGTGCAGCATCTGTTGTCGAGTTGAATTGAAAGTTTGGCAAAAAGATTCACAAGGTTAAGCTCGAATCCTACCCGAGGTTCTCTAGCACGACTCACGCTGACCAGGGCGGGAGGAGGATCAAACTGGACGGATTCACGACTAAAGTTAGAGAAAGTCTTTATTTGTTCTCACGCCACTCCTGCTCACTGTGGCTCCTCAGATTTGACCTTGTGTATTTCTGTGTTGCCATTGTAAAACTTGAGCAATTACAACAAAGTCGGCTGTTTTAACCCTTTTGGTACCCAATTAGGGGTGACACCATTTAATTCTCACACAAACTCTTCATATCACATAACACATTTAAATAAAGAGAAATTTGCTTTGCTCCGATATTCAGCTTAACACGAATAGTTAAAAGACTGAATCAAGTGACTTTTGTACAGAGTGAAGCAGAAAACAGTGATGTAAAAAAGGTAATACTGAGGGTTTGTCCACTGATCAAGAGCCAATTACTACCTCGCCAATCATCATGCTGTAATTACTCTTGTAAGGGTTTTTGCAATGACGCGTGAGTGGACCTGCCAGTGATTTATTAATTGTTTTACAGGTAGAGATGGTGAAGGTACACACGTTGTATTCATTATTGTGTAGGTAAATAGTGAGCATTGTATCACCTGTAGATTAGCCTCCCCAACCTAACCTAACCTAAAATAAACTAACCTAATTTAACCTAATCTACTCTGACCTCACCTGACCTAACCTAACATAACCAAAGCTAAGAGATGCTAATTTTCTTTTACGGGCAGTCACTCATCTGGTTAGGTTAGGTTATGGAGGCTGCCCAGCAACAACCGATTGACCCTGCTCTCTCTCGGTCACACACACACACACACACACACACACACACACACACACACACACACACACACACACACACACACACACACAGAGGATGGCTTACTAAAGGTGAACAAGAGATGATATATTCTATCTTGACCAAACCAGCCATCACCACACCCAGGTACAGTCCCCTTCACTAGTGCGTTTACAGGGGCTCCTCGTCAGGTTTTGTGCAGTGTGACAGCCTTGTGTTTGTTTACATTGTACAGAAGCAAAGTATCAATAATAAACATAATATGGAATCAAATTAAAACAATATTAAAATAAATATACCAAAGTTAATGATCTGTGGGTTGTTTTCATGTCAGGTGTATTTTGCACAGTATACAAACCTTCCTCTCAACTATTAGAATTAAACACAGAATAAATAAAACTGTGTCCTAACAATACCTAACTCAGCCTGGCATGTATAAAGCAAATTAACTTTTTTTTTGTTTCACTGGTTTATTCCATCACAAACATACAATAACCATCCAGGCAAAAAATAAAAATTAAAACAAAATAAATTAATAACGCTTCCATACATAAACTACCGTGAAACGAATTTATCACTGATTTGGAGAAGAAAATAATGCATATAATTCAAGTCACGTATAATCCCGTGTGTAGGTTAGGTTAGGTTAGGTTAGGTTAGGTTATGTAACAAATTAAAAGTTACAGGTGTGTGTGAATTAGTTAGGTGGCCCCGTAGTGTTACCGCACAGGCCAGAGTCTCGCCTCGTGTATAGAACAGTATTTCTGCCGCCAGCATTACCGTGTCTCTGTCCACTAGTAACTAAAGGGACGCGTACAGTTGCAACACACCGAGGCAGAGAACAAGGGGTGGGGGGGGGGAGGTTACTGTAAATCTTGATGTTGATTCGGTTAATTCCTGCAACATCAGTATACTTAAGTGTTACTGTTCCTTCAACATCAGTATACTTAAGTGTAAGTGTGTGTGTGTGTGTGTGTGTGTACCTCCAACACATCTCACCAGGTAATCACATCATTAATCCAAACATAATTCTCTCTCTTCTCCAGGTATGTCTCACGATGTCACCTGCCGGCCACCACTCTACCTGAAGCTAATTACCCCCACGCACACCTGTAAACAAACACCCTGGTCGTACATACCTCAGAACTATTAACTCACGACATAACCTATCAACTCTCTAATGGAAAACAATAATTTACCTCACAAACTCTTACTAAATCAGGTTTATATAGAATATGTTTTAAAGGTCACATTACCCATCTCTTGTGTCTTTATTAACAACAACAAGATATTTTTACACTGAAAATTTTAATTAGTCTGATATTGACTTTTATTTTATCTGTGTAAAACTTTTCTCTTTTGAAATTGTAAATAATGTTGTTATTATTACCACACCTCTACCACCACCACCCACCACCACCACTACTAGTACCACCACCACTACCACTACCACTACTACTACCACAACCACCATAAAAAACGACACACACACACAAAAGTCTGTCAGCGCAAAACTTTCCTCACCTAATTTACATAACCCAAGTTTTGTGTTGTAATGCTCGTGTTAATGAAGGCAACACACTCCTTCCCCTGTGTTTCTTCTACGATAGTTGTAGTGTTTCGTGATGCTCTATTGTTTTCCCTACCGTTGCTATGACTTGTGTTGCTCTCTCTCTCTCTCTCTCTCTCTCTCTCTCTCTCTCTCTCTCTCTCTCTTTCTTTCTCTCTCTCTCTCTCTGTCTGTCTGTTTTGTGTAAAATTCCGTTGAGAGAGAGAGAGAGAGAGAGAGAGAGAGAGAGATCAAGTCCCAGAAGAATCGACATTAAGAATCAGCTTCTACTTATTGTTCTGTTTACTTAAGTGATGATATCAAGTTCAGTATCCAGAGGTGACGTTATACCAGCTCTTATAATCTACTTCACCAGACGATATCACAAGATCTTATCGGTGAATTAAACCTAACCTAACCTCACCTCACCTAACCTCACCTAAATCTTATTAACAGTAATTGATAATTAGGTCAATGACTGGCTAGTTCCCCCGACACGCGAGTAATTAAGAGGAAAGTTAATAGTAATTTAGTTGTTATATATATATACAGTAATTATATTTTTCCCAGGTGGTACAATTAGTTTCACGCTGTTAACACCACCGGACCCACAACAATAATAACAATAACAAAAATAACAACAAAATCAATATCAATAACAAACAACAATAACAGTAACATCATCCACAACAATAATAACAATAACATCTACAACAATAACAACAACAACAACAAAATCACAACTACATAATTCAAAACATAAACTGTATCTAAAAAAGAAGTTCTCTTGTTTTATTAATACTAGGATAAAAATTACATCCAGGGATTTACAAATTAAAACTCTGGCTTCCTCCACCCACACCCCCACACCCACACACCTACCCCCACCCCACCCACCACCCACACACCCACCACCAGCCACAACTCAACTAGAAATTAATATCTGTATTGAAAACCTGATTTAGTCCTTCGAATATTTTGTTGAAAATTAATATGAAAATAGTGATTATTTTTTGTGGTTGTTGTATTAAGAAAGACGAAAGGTTATTACATAAGGAGAGAGAATGAACGATCACCACATTACTGTCCAGGAATTAATTACCATTTAATTATTTCACAGGTAACAGGTAAGATTGGAGGCAGTCTTACACCACTCCTGACACCACCCCCTTCCATCTTTCTTCCTTCCTTCCTTCCTTCCTCCTCCATTCCCTCCTACTCTTCTCCTCCCCCTGACGCAGCTGGTCGGGGTTTTAGACTGTCAAGGGCGTGTCCAAAAGAATTCTCCATATATTCTTGAGAAGGTTGAGGCTATTCTCTTTCTCTCTCCTTTTCTCTCATATTTTCTCTCTCTACCTCTGATTCTCTCTCTTCCTCCCTCTTTTACATTGTTTCTTTCCCCCTTTTTCTCTCTCTCACAGTATCTCTCTCCCTCTTTATCCTTCTTCCTCTCAATTCATTCTTTTATCTTCTCACCTTCGTCTTCTTATTTATTTTATTTCTCTCTCCGTAATAATTCTTCTCTCTACTTCCGGCAGGTCGAGAGAGAGAGAGACAGTGTGAGACAGGAGCCGCCTAGAGAAGACAGCGTGAGACAGGAGCAGCCTAGAAAAGACAGCGCCCCTACTGAAAGACACCAACAGCGGGATTAGCAGAGACAAGGAAATCGAGACAGCAAGGAGGAAGACTCTGTGTGTGTCAGGACCAACGCTGACGAAGATACTACCTGATGTTGAGTGTCCCTGAGGTGCCGTGAGGAGTTTACCACGAGGAGGAACTCTATCTTAGGTGTGAGTGTGTGAGGAAGTGAGTGTCTTTGGAGAGCTATAAGGCACTAGAAGGAGAAACTAAGAAGAGGTGGGAAGACTCATGAGGAACTAATCAAGGGGAAGGAGGATTATTTTGGGGGGGAGGTATTGGAAAGAGCCGAAGGAAAGGACTTAGAAAAATATGGACTTTCTTTGGAGGACTGTTGCGGTGTTCCTTCAGGGGTTTATGAGAAGAGACAATACAATGATTATAAATAAATAAAACAGAATTAGTCGATCTTTAACAGGAATTTACACCAGAAAAAAACAAAGACATACAACAATGAAGTTCTTGCAATAAAATACGTGATGGGAAAAATGCGTGACCAATTGGGTGTTTTTAATTTAAGTGCTTCGGGGAAAAAAAATATTGGATAACTACCACAAAAAAAAAAGTCGTCCCGGGGAAATACTTGAAAAAAAAATTGTTTTGGAAAGAATCGTCTGAGATAACGAGACTTGTACAAAACTGAAGAACTTATGTGAAAAATAAATCAAAATAGTTGACAAGAGAATAGCATTAGTGAGATAGTGAGATAATAAATGTGAGAGCCATTGTGTTATGATGGCTGTAGTGATGTGAGGTGTGGTGATGCCTCGTGTATGGTGAGCGTGGTGGAGAGAGAGAGTACAGTGTTTACATCAGGTGACCGACACACACCCACCACAACCATTGGTCTCCTCAGCCTTACGGTGTTCACGAGATGGACACCGTCAAAGTCCAACACCCGTTCCTCCTCCAACACCTCCTCCAACACCTCCTCCTCCAAGTCCCTATTACCTCACAGTATGGTCCTCCACCGATCCTCCTCCACTTCCTCCTTTTCAGCTAACTCCTCCTCCACTTTGCTTCTTCATCCACTTGACATTCACTTCCTAGCTGAGCCTTATGGTCCCCCTCAGCCAGACCCCTCTCAGCCAGACCCCTCTCAGCCAGACCCCCCTCAGCCAGACCCCTCTCAGCCGAGCCCCGAGTCACTTCGCCCTCCGTCAGGCTGCTCCCCTAAGCTCTCCCCCTCACTGGAAGGTTCTCTCTCCCCTCTTACTTCACCCCTCACCTCGGCCCCTCCCACCACCCCCACCGACCCCTCCAGGAGCCACCCCACCACTGCCACACCTCCAGGGAACACCTCGGACAACCTAACAAATTGTACAAATGAGCCACCCAGAGCCACATCCTTACCTACCACGCCCATAACGCCCACCCCACCGCTGCCTCAGGCTAGTAGCTTACCTAAAGTGCAAGTGTGTGGGCGTGGGGGCGTGTGGTGGGCTCTGAATGCGGGCGTGTTGCTCCTGTACCGCGACCTACACGCCCGCGGTCACTGCTCCTGCGTCAAAGCTGAGATCGTCCCACTCCAGAAGGTAAGTTGAAGCTTACAATTACCATAGAGTTTTGTTCAGGTGTATTAAATAATTGTTTATAGAGTAAGTCTTCCAGTATCACCATAAATACAGGAACTGATATTGAAACTAATGAAGAGAATAACAGGTGATTACTTGTACACCATCTTGAGGTGAGAGCTGGACCACACACACACACACACACACACACACACACACACACACACACACACACACACACCATACAGGTGAAAGTTTTAATGAGGTCACACGAGATTGACCCTTGATCACGCCAACCAAACTACTACTAATATCTTGCGAGAGGAGGTGGATCACTGAGGAGAGGAGAATGTTAAATGTTAATTGCAGGTAATAGCTTTAACACTAGAGAGAGAGAGAGAGAGAGAGATTAGACATAAAAACAGAAAATCAGAGACGTAGAGAAAGAGAGAGATAAAACACACCAAGTCTCTTCACTGAAACAGAAACGGAGACTGGTTTCTGTCCCACACATCCACCAGCATGTCCTCACCTGTCCTATCTAAACCTTACCTGTCTCTGCCCTCACCTGTCCTCACCTGCCCTCACCTGTCCTCACCTGTCCTCACCTGCTCTCACCTGTCCTCACCTGCCCTCACCTGTCCTCACCTGCTCTCACCTGTCCCCACACCTGTCCTCACCTGTCTCACCTGCTCTCACCTGTCCTCACCTGCTCTCACCTGTCCTCACCTGCCCTCACCTGCCCTCACCTGCCCTCACCTGCCCTCCTGCTCTCACCTGCCCTCACCTGCCCTCACCTGTGTCCTCATCTCCCTCACCTGCCCTCACCTGTCCTCACCTGCTCTCACCTGTCCTCACCTGCTCTCACCTGTGTCCCCACCTGTCCTCACCTGTCCTCACCTGTCTTCATCTAAACTTACCTGTCCTCTGTCTTTATCTAAACCTCACCTGTCCTCACCTGCCCTCCACCTGTCTCACCTGCTCTCACCTGTCTCACCTGCCCTCACCTGTCCTCACCTGCCCTCACCTGTCCTCACCTGCCCTCACCTGTCCTCACCTGCTCTCACCTGCCCTCACCTGTCTTCTGCTCTCACCTGCTCTCACCTGTCCCCACCTGTCCTCACCTGTCCTCACCTGTCTTTATCTAAACCTTACTCATGTCCTCACCTGTCTTTATCTAAACCTCACCTGCCCTCACCTGTCCTCACCTGCTCTCACCTGCCCTCACCTGTCCTCACCTGCCCTCACATGTCCTCACCTGCCCCTCCACCTGCCCTCACCTACCCTCACCTGCCCTCACCTGTCCTCACCTGCTCTCACCTGTCCTCACCTGCTCTCACCTGTCCTCCACCTGCCCTCACCTGTCCTCCACCTGCTCTCTGCCTCACCTGCTCTCACCTGTCCTCACCTGCCCTCCACCTGTCCTCACCTGCCTCACCTGCCTCACCTGCTCACCTGTCCTCACCTGCCCTCACCTGTCCTCACCTGCTCTCACCTGTCCTCCTGCCCTCTGCTACCTGCCTCACCTGTCCTCACCTGCCCTCACCTGCCCTCACCTGCTCTCACCTGTCATCACCTGCCCTCACCTGCCCTCACCTGTCCTCACCTGTCCTCACCTGCCCTCACCTGTCATCACCACCCTCACCTGTCCTCACCTGCTCTCACCTGCCTCACCTGCTCTCCACCTGTCCTCACCTGCCTCCACCTGTCCTCACCTGCCCTCACCTGTCCTCACCTGCTCTCACCTGCCCTCTGTCATCACCTGCCCCTCACCTGCCCTCACCTGTCCTCATCTGCCCTCACCTGTCCTCACCTGCTCTCACCTGCCCTCACCTGCCCCTCACCTGCTCTCCACCTGTCCTCACCTGTCTCCTGCCCCTCACCTGCCCGCCCTCACCTGCTCTCACCTGTCATCACCTGCCCTCATCTGCCCTCACCTGTCCTCACCTGTCTCACCTGCCCTCACCTGTCATCACCTGCCCTCACCTGTCCTCACCTGCTCTCACCTGCCTCACACCTGCTCTCACCTGTCACCTGCCTGCTCCTCACCTGTCCTCACCTGCCCTCACCTGTCCTCACCTGCTCTCCACCTGCCTCACCTGTCATCACCTGCCCTCACCTGTCCCTCCACCCTGCTCTCACCTGCCTCACCTGCCTCACCTGCTCTCACCTGTCCTCACCTGTCCTCACCTGCCCTCACCTGTCCTCACCTGCCTCACCTGCCCTCACCTGTCATCACCTGCCCTCACCTGCCCTCACCGCTCTCACCTGCCTCACCTGCCTCACCTGTCCTCCACCTGCCCTCACCTGTCTCTCACCTGCCCTCACCTGCTCTCACCTGCCCCCACCTGCTCTCACCTGCCCTCACCTGCCCTCACCTGCCCTCACCTGTCCTCACCTGCTCTCACCTGTCCTCACCTGTCCTCCACCTGCCCTCACCTGCTCTCACCTGTCTCCCCACACTCTCACCTGTCATCTCTGCTCTACCCTGTCCCCTGTCCTCACCTGTCTCACCTGCCCTCACCTGCCTCACCTGCCCTCACCTGCCCTCACCTGCCTCTACCTCACTGTCTCACCTGCCCTCACCTGTCCTCCCTGCTCTCTGTCATCTCTCACCTGCTCCTCTGTCCTCACATGCCCTCTGTCCTCACCTGCCCTCACCTGTCAATCACCTGTCATGTCTCATGTCTCACATGCTCCTCATGTATCACCTGTCTCACTCTGTCACCATGTCTCACCCGTCCTGCCCTCCTCATGTCACCACCCTGTCCTCCTGAACTCATCACCTCATCACCCTCCTCACCTGCCCTCTTATACTATCACCCTTACTGTCCTCATGTCATACCTGCTCTCATCACCTGGCACCTCACCTGCCCTCACCTGCACTCTTATATCACTCTCACCTGCCCTCACCTGCCTCACCTGCCCTCACCTGTCCTCCTCCTGCTGCCCTCACCTGCTCTCACCTGCCCTCTCACCTGCCTCACCTGCTCTCCCTGCTAACTGCTCTCCCTGCCATAACCTGTCTTCTGCCTTCCCACCTGCCTCCACCTGCTCTCTGCCCTCACCTGTCCTCACCTGCCCTCACCTGTCCTCACCTGTCTCACCCTCTGTCTTATCCTCACCTGCCTCACCTGCCTCACTGCCTCCTGCTCCTGCCTCACCTGCACTCCTGCTCTCACCTGTCTGTCACCTGCCCTCACCTGCTCTCACCTGCTCTCACCTGTCCTCACCTGCTCTCACCTGTCTCACCTGTCATCACCTCCCCTACCTGCCCTCCTGCTCTCACCTGCTCTCCTGCCCTCACCTTCCCTCACCTGCTCTCACCTGCCCTCACCTGTCACCTGCCTCACCTGTCATCACCTGCCCTCACCTGCCCTCACCACCACCCTCTCCCTACCCCTCACCCCTCCACTGTCCACCTGCCCTCACCTCAACCACCCTACGTCATACCTGCCTCACCTGTCATCTGCCTCCACTGTCATCACCTGCCTCCCTGCCCTCCCTGCCTCCTGCCTCCCTCATGTCCTCACCTATCACTCCACCTGTCTCACTCTGCCTGCCTCCCATGCCCTCACCTACTCTCCTGCCCTCTACCTGCACCTCACCTGCCCTCTGCATCACCTACCCTCACTGCTCTCACCTACCCTCATTCTCACCTGCCCTCACCTGCTCTCCTCACCTCACCTGCCTCACCTGTCTCACCTGCACCTGTCTCACCTGCCTCACCCTCATCCACCCCTTAATACATACCTCTCTGCCTCACCTGTCTCTGCCCTCCTGTCTCACCTATCCTCTGCCCTCACCTGCCCTCACCTGCCCTCCTGTCCTCACCCCCTCACCTGTCATCACCTGCCCTCACACACTATTCATGGTCCCAAAGTTGTTTAATTCCTCAAGTCTTGTTGTTTTATTTCCTACCTTGTGACCCTTCTCTAGCTCTTTCGTCCCTATGAACCTCTCAGGGTGGTAACCACCTCACAGACCTTTCTCTCCCACCTTCTTTCACATGAGACAGAGGCAGGTCTCTCTCTCTCTCTCTCTCTCTCTCTCTCTCTCTCTCTCTCTCCTCTCTAAGGCTGGAGGTGGAACTTGAAACTCACTTACCGATAAATTCTCAAGTGTTATATGCAATCAAAAGGGTAACTAGGAGATTATCTTATAGGAAATAAAATATGAACACACACACACACACACACACACACACACACACACACACACACACACACACACACACACACACACACACACACACACACACAGTGGGAAGAAACAACAGCGTATCTCACAGTCCATTGCACAAGTTAACAGACCATAAGAACAATGTAAAGTTGTGAAGTTTAGTTCCTGCAGTGACGTAAGAATGCCTTCCCCCTCCACCTCTCTGCCTCACCTAACAACTACTCCGGGCCTTAGTAGTTAGTAAATGACTCCACACTTTTAAGTCTCCTCACAGACTATAATCGTTCTCTATATCTCTCTTAAGTCTCTCTATCCGCCACTATCTCTATGTCTCTCCCACAAAGGTCCTCCACCACAAGGTCTCTCCTCCGCCAGCTAAAGGTCTCTCCTCCACCAGCTAAAGTTTTCTCAAAGCTAAAAAAAAAATTCTTAGCTGAACTCTACAATCAGTCGCTCTTTTCTCTAATCTCTAATATTTATGCCCCTCCCCCCGCCCCGCCCTCCCCTCCACTAACCCCCCTAAACCCCCGCCCCACCACCTCCCTCACCCCTCTATAAAACAAGATGTCGGTTACTAAGTTCTTACCTATAATTTTACCTTTTTTTTTTATTGACTTTTGTAGACCAAATATTCGTTCAAGTTAAAAAAAAATGTTTCGAAATCTTTTCGCTTTCCTGTGAACTGAAGAATGTCATTCGTCAACAGTGCAAGACGGTCGCTTTGAGAGGGAGAGGAGGAGGAGGAGAATGAAAGAAATAAAATGAAGTGGAAGAGAGGAGAGGAGGAAGAATGAGGAAGGAAGGAGAAGGGAGGAGGAAGGAGGAGGACAGGGGAAAAGTGGAGTCGTAGAGAAGGAAAAATGAAACAAGGAAGAGTTGTGAGAAGAGGAAGGAGGAAGAAAGGAGTTGTTTGAGGGGAGAAAGTCATCAAATGGAAGAGGACTCGTAACAACAGGAGGAGGAAGGAGAAGGAGAAGTCCAACAGAAATATCGTCAACAGTTGAAAAATATAAAAAAAGAAAAATTCAGAGCTGGACCATCGGAGAGTTCGCACACAACACACAACACCGCAACACAACACCTGGAACAGACAACACAACCTCCAAACAACAGGCAACCACCAGACAACACTGGGCAACACCAGACATCAGACAACACAATTTTCGTGATGCCAACAGGATCTACCATTAGAACAACACATTAATGAATCCAATATCTTCAGACGGTAGTACCGTTGATAGCTGACTATGACATGTTTAATCAGGTATGCATATTTAACCCTCAATGGAACTAGGTGATTATGTCAGCAAGACACATCATGGACCGGACAAGGGTCACAAATTATCAAAAAAGAAAAATCATAGTCAAAAAAAATATTAGAAAGGCAGTCATAAAGTCAACAAAACAAAAAAACAAAAAAAAAAAAAACAAAAAAAAACAAAAAACAACAACAACAGAGAGTTAGAATGGAAGTGACAGAGGTGGAATAGAGAGATTGAGCAGGGAATGATGAAAGAGGTGGTGTTCAAGAAAGTGAAACAGAGGTGGAAAAAAGAAGGAGATAGCAGGGATGATGGCAAGGGTGATGTAAGGGGTAGTAGAGATTGAGTGGCAAGAAGTGAATAACTGAGTGAGGGGGTGTAGGCAGGATGGCAGAAGTGGCAGAGATGTAGCAGTGATGTAGGAGTGAGTAGCAGGAAAAAAACAAAAGTGTATAGTGATAGGGTGATGAGGTGGTGGCAGGGTGTGGCAGAGATTAAAAAAAGGTGGCAGGGGTGGTAGGGTGAGTGGGAGGTGTTGTGTATGGTGAGGGGTGGCAGGAAGTGATGGCAGAGATGGTGCAGGGGGTGGTAGAGATGAATTAAGCAGAGGTGGATCAGTGGAGAGGGGTGTAGGGAATGATGGCAACAGAGCAAGGGGTGGCAAGGTGAGTAAGCAGAAGGTGAATTAAATATAGTGAGGGATGGCAGGGAAGTGGTGGCAAGGGGTGAGTAGAGATGAGTCAACAGAAGGTGGTGTATAGTAAGGGGTGGCAGAAATCGAAGAAGGTGAGGTAAACCAGGGTTAGTGGCAGAGAGCAAGTGGTAATGATATCATGGGGGTGGCAGGGAATTTATGGCGGGTGGTGAAAGGATTGAGGGAGTGACCACAGGTGGTGAATAGTGAGGGGGTGTGGGGGGTGATGTAAAGGTGGTGGGCAGGGTGGTAGAGGTGGTGTAGGGTGATGTGGAGGGGTGTGGGGGTGTGGGGTGTGGCAGGGAGTGGGGAGTGGGGGTGTAGAGTGAGGCAGGGTGGTAGGTGGTGGTGGTGTAAAGTGAGAGAGGTGGCAGGGGCATGGTAGGGTGAGTGGCAGAGGTGGTGTAGTGGAGTGGCAGGGTGTGGAGAGTGGTGGGGGTGGTGGAGAGTGCCTGGGGTGGTGTGTGGGGGTGTGGGGGTGTGGAGTGGTGTGGGGATGGTGTGGGGGTGAGGGGTAGAGGTGATGTAGAGTGGTGGCAGGGGTGGTGGGGTGGTGTAGAGGGAATGTGTATATTGAGGGGGTGGCAGGGTGATGGCAAGTGGTGTGGGTTGGTGGTGTGGAGGTGGTGTATAGTGGGGGTGTGGGGGGTGGCAGGAATTGATGGCTGGGTGGGCTGGGTGGTGGCAGGGGTTGTGGGGGAGTGGGGGTGGTTGTGTGGGGGGTGTGTGGTGATATGTAGCTGGGTGTAGCAGGGGTGGTGGGGTGGTGTAGGGTGGTTATAGGTAGGGGTTGGGGGGTGTGGAGGAGGTGAGGGGTGGTGGGTGAGTGAGAGGTGGTGTATAGACAAGGGTGGCAGGGGGTGATGGCTGGGTGATGCTGAGTGGTGGCAGGGGGTGGAGGGTCAGGTGTGGCAGAGAGGTGTATAGTGGGGGGTGGCAGAGATGGATGTGGGTGGTGGCAGGGTGGTGGGTGGAGTGGGTGAGGTGGTGTATAGTGAGGGTGGCTGGGAGTGATGTGGAGTGGTGAGGGGTAGTGAGAGGGTGAGTGGGAGGTGGTGTAATGGGGGTGTGGGAGTGATGTGAGGTGGCAGGAGTGGTGAAGAGAGGTGTGGTGGGGAGTGTGTGTGGAGGAGTGTAGGGGTGGTAGAGATAGTGGCAGAGATGTGTGGTACAGGGGGGTGGCAGGGGGTGATGGCAGAGTGGTGGCAGGGGTGGTAGGGTGAGTGGGGGGTGTGGGGGTGTGAGGTGTGGAGGTGATGGGAGGGTGTGGGAGGTGGGGTGGGGGGTGGCGGGGTGATCGCTAGGTGGTGGCAAGGGGTGGTAGGGTGAGTGGCAGAGGTGGTGTATAAGTGAGGAGTCAGGGGTGATGGCAGGGTGATGGCTGGGTGGTGGCAGGGGTGGTAGGGTGAGTGGCAGAGGTGGTGTATAGTGAAGGGGTCAGGGGTGATGCTGGAAGATGGCAGGGGTGGTAGGGTGAGTGGAAGAGGTGGTGTATATGGGGGTGTGAGGGTGATGTGAAGTGGTGTGGGGTTGGTGGGTGGAGAGTGGTGTGTGAAGGTGGGGTGTGTATAGAGTGGGGTGGGGGTGTGGGGTGAGTGTGGAGGTGGTGTGGGGGGTGGCAAGGGTGATGGCGGGTGATGTAGCTGAGTGGTGGCAGGTGAGAGGGTGGTGGCAGAGGTGGTGAGAGAGTGGGGGTGTGGGGGTGATGGCAGGGTGATGGCGTGTGGTGCAGAGGGGTGGTGGGGTGTGGCAGGGTGGTAATAGTGGGGGTGTGGGGGTGGGGTGGGGAGGGGCAGATAGGTGTGAGGGTGGGTGTGTGGAGGGGGCTGGCAGGGTGATGTGAGTGGTGGCAGTGTGGGGGTGGGGTGTGAGAAGGTGGTGTGAGGGGGGTGTGGGGGTGATGGCAGGAGTGGTGGGTGGCAGAGAGTAAGGTGTGTGTGGGTGAAAGCTGGGTGGCAGGTGTGAGTGGCAGGGTTGTAAGTGGGGGTGGGGAGTGAGTGGCAGAGTGGTGGCAGAGTGAGGGTGGTGGAATAGTGTAGAGGGGTGTGGGGGTGCTGGAGTGTGCAGGTGGGTGTGAGATTAGTGAAGGTGGTGTGTGGGGGGCTTGGGGGTGGCAGGGTGTGGGGGTGTGCAGGGGTGGTGAGGGTGAGTGGCAGAGGTGGTGTGCAATGGGGGTGTGGGGGTGTGGCTGGGTGTGTGGCAGGGTGGGTGAGTGGCAGAGGTGTGGGGGGGGCAGGGGTGATGGCTGGGTGGTGGTGTAGGGGTGGTAGGGTGAGTGGCAGAGGGTGTATAGTGAGGGGGTGGCAGGGGTGATGCTGGGTGGTGGCTGAGTGGTGGCAGGGGTGGAGTGGTGTGGGGTGGTGTATGGAAGGGTGCTAGGGGTGATGGCAAGTGGTGGCAGGGTTAGTGGGGTGTGGTAGGTGTATAGTAAGGGGTGTGGAGGGTGATGGCTGGATGGTGGGGGTGTAGTAGGGTGCTGAGGGGTGGTGTGGGGGGTGTGGGTGTGAGTGGGGAGGGTGGGGTGTGGACATAGGCAGAGGTGTGGTGTAAAGTGGTCTAGAGGTGATGGAGGTGGTGCAACATGATGGAAGTAGAAAGTGGTGTACTGAAGGGGGAGGTGGAGGTGAGATGGAGTGATGGCAGGGGTGGTGTGGTGGGCAGAGCAGAGGTGTAGAATGTGAGGGGTGTGGGGTGATGGGTGGTGTGGGGTGTGGTGGGGAGTGGGGGTGGGGGTGTGGAGTTAGGGGTGGTGAGGAGAGGTGTATAGTGAGAAGTGGCAGGGGGGTGCAGGGGTGATGGCAGAGTGGTGGCAGGGGTGGTAGTGGGTGGCAGGGGTGGTGTAGTAGGGGGTGTGGGGTGGGGGGTGATGGCTGAGTGGTGGCAGGGGTGTGGGGTGGGTGGCAGAGTGGTGTGTGAAAGCAGGCAGGGGTGATGAGTGGTGTGGGGGTGTGGGTGGTGTAGAGTGGTGTATAGAAGAAGTAGGGGGAGGTGATCTGGGTGAGTGGTGCAGGGTTGGTAGGGTGAAGTGGGGTGCTGTAAAATGGGGTGTGAGGGGTGATGGCTGGTGGTAGCAGGGGTTGGTAGGATTGAGTGGCAGAGGTGGGGTGTAAGTGAGGTGCAGGGAATTGATAAGCTGGGTGATGTGGTGGTGGCAGGGTGGTAGGGTGTGAGTGGCAGAGGTGGTGTATATGAGGGGTGTGGGGGTGATGGCTGGGTGGTGGATGGGTGGTGGCAGGGGTAGTGGGGTGGGGTGTAGAAGTGGTGTGTGAGGGGGGTGGGGTGAGTGGCAGAGGTGGTGAGGGTTAGTGGAGTGTGTAGAGGTGTGCATGTGAGGGGGTGTTGGGGGGGTGAGGCAGAGTGTGGCAGAGTAAATTAGAGTGAGTGAATATAAATGGTAACATGAGAGATAGCAAGTGATGCAGAGTGGTGCAGAGATAGTATGATAGCAGAAGTGAAATTATATAGAGTGGTGTAAGCTTAGTGAGACTGAGTGTCAGAGTAGTGGAGTGGCAGAGATGTGGTGTATAGTGGGGAGGTGAGGGGGTGTGGAAGTGGTGGCTTAGTGTTAGTGAGTAGTGAAGAGGTGGAAGCAGGGGGTGGCAAGTGATGCAGAGTGGTGGCAGGGTTGGTAGAGATGGCAGAGGTGGTGTATAGTAGGGAGTGGCAGGGGAGGTGATAGCAGAGTGAGGTGGCAGGGGTGGTAGGGTGAGTGTGGAGATTGGTGTATAGTGAGGGTGCTTGGGGGTGATGAGTGGTGGCAGGGGTGGTAGAGATTAGTGTGAGAGGTGGTGTATAGTAGGGGTGTGGGGTGATAGCAGAGTGGTGGCAGGGGTGGTAGAGATTGAGTGGCAGAGGTGGTGTATAGTAAGGGGGGTGTAGGGGTGATGGCAGAGTGGTGGCAGGGTTAGTGGGGTGAGTAGCAGAAGTGGTGTATAGTAGAGAGTGCTTAGGGAGGTGATGGCTGGGTAATTGTAGCAGAGTGGTGCTTAGGGTTAGTAGATTGAGTATGGCAGAGGTGGTGTATAGTAGGGGTGGCAGGGGTGATGGCAAGAGTGGTGGGGGTGTAGAGATTGAGTGGCAGAGGTGGTGTATAGTGAGGGGGTGGCAGGGGTGATAAGCAGGAGGTGGTGGCAGAGGTGGTAGGGTGAGTGGCAGAGGTGGTGTATAGTAGGGGTGGCAGAGGGTGATAGCAGAGTGGTGGCAGGGGTGTGGTGGGGTGAGTGGCAGAGGTGGTGTATAGTAGGGGGTGGCGGGGGTGATAGCAGAGTGGTGGCAGGGGTGGTTAGAATTGAGTGGCAGAGGTGGTGTATAGTGAGGGGTGGCAGGGGTGATGGCAGGGGTGATGGCAGAGTGGTGGGGTTGAGTAGAGATTGAGTGGCAGAGGTGGTGTATAGTAGGGGGGTGGCAGGGGTGATAGCAGAGTGGTGGCAGGGGTGGTAGAGTGAGTGGCAGAGGTGGTATATAGAGGGGTGTGGCAGGTGATGTGAGGTGTGGGGGTAGAGATGGTGTGGGGTGGGGAGTGTAGGGGGTGTGGGGGTGATGTGAGTGGTGTGGGTGTGGGTGAGGGTGGTGTGAGGGGTGTGGGGGTGTGGGGTGTGGGGATGGTGGGGTGAGTGTGGTGAGGGGGTGTGGGCAGAGTGTGTGGGGTGTGTGGGGTGGTGGGAGTGGGGTGTGGGTGGCAGGGGTGATGTGGGTGATGCTCCAGGGTGTAGGAGTGGTGAAGAAGTGGTGTATATGAAAGAGGTGTAGGGTGATAGCAGGGTGGTGGCAGGGTGGTAGGGTGAGTGTGGTGTATAGTAAGGGGGTGCTAGGGGTGATGGCTGGGTGGAAGTGGGTGAGCAGAGTGGTAGGGTGGAGTGGCAGAAGGTGGTGTGACAGCAGGGAGTGATGGCTGGGTGATGGCTGGAGTGGTGGCAGGAGGTGGTAGGTGAGTGAGAAGTGATGAATTGTAGGGGTGATGGCAGAGTGGTGGCAGGGGCTGAGGTGTAGTGCAGAGGTGGTGGTATATAGGCTGAGGGGTGTGGGGTGGCAGGAGTGATGGCTGGGTGGTGTGGAGGGTTGGTGGGGTGGTGTGGGGTGGTGTATAGTGGGGGGGTGGGGAGTGATGTGAAGAGTGGTGTGGGAAAGTAGGGTGAGTAGAGGTGGTGTAGAGAGATGTGGAGTGTGGTGTGGGGGTGAGGGGTGTAGAAGGTGGTGGGGGGTGGTGTGTAGAGATGGCAGGGTGGTATATGGTAAGGAGGTGTATAAGTGAGCCAGTGGTGGCAGGGGCATGGTAGGTTGAGTGGCAGAGGTGGTGTAGTGGGGGTGGCAGGGGTGTGAGAGTGGTGAGGGTTAGTGAGATCAGTGCTAGGGGTGGTGTGTAGAGGTGTGGGGGTGTGGAGTGGTGTGGGGGTGGGGTGGTAGTGGGGGGTCGGGGTGATGTAGAGTGGTGGCAGGGTTGGTGGGGTGGTGTAGAGGTGAATTGTGTATAATTGAAAGGGTGGCAGGGGTGATGGCAGAGTGGTGTGGGTTGGTGGGGTGGAGGTGGTGTATGAGTGGGGGGTGTGGGGGGTGGCAGGAATTGATGGCTGGGTGGGCTGGGTGGTGTGGCAGGGGTGGTGGGGGTGTGGGGGTGGTTGTGTGGGGGGTGTGGGGAGTTGATATGTAGGTGGGTGTGGCAGGGGTGGTGGGGTGGTGTGGGGGTGGTTCTCAGGTGGGGGGTGTGGGGGGTGTGGGGGTGTGGGTGTGGGGTGGGTGGGGTGAGTGTGAGGTGGTGTATAGAGGGGGGTGGCAGGGGGTGATGGCTGGGTGATGTAGGGGAGGTGGTGGCAGGGGGTGGTAGGGTCAGGTGTGGCAGAGGTGTGGTGTGTGAGTGGGGGGGTGGCAGAGATGGAGTGTGGGGTGGTGGCAGGGGGGTGGGTGGGGTGGGTGTGGAGGTGTATGAAGTGGGGGTGGCAGGGGGTGATGTGGAGTGGTGTGGGGTTGTGAGTAGGGTGAATGTGGGGAAGTCAGGTGTAGTGGGGGTGTGCAGAATTGATGTGGGGAGGTCAGCAGAATTGAGTAGGGTGAACCCAGAGGTGTGCCTGTGGGGAGTGTGTGTGGAAGTCAGTGTAGGGGTGGTAGAGATTAGTGGCAGAGGTGTGTGGTGCAGGGGGGTGGCAGGGGGTGGCAGAGTGGTGGCAGGGGTGGTAGGGTGGAGTGTGGGGGTGTGGGGGTGTGGGGTGTGGAAGGTGGGGGGTGGGGGTGGGAGTGTGGGGGTGGGGGGTGGGGGGGTGGTCAGCTACAGGTGATTGGCAGGAGGTGGCAGGGTGAAAGGTGAGAGGTGAGTGAAGAGAGGGGTGACAGGGGGATGGCAGGGTGATGGCTGGGTGGTGGCAGGGGTGGTAGGGTGAGTGTCAGAGGTGGTGTGAGAAAAGAGCAGGTGTGGCAGGGGTGATGCATGGGTGATGTGTGGCTGGAGTGTGGTGTGGGGGTGGTGGGGTGAGTGGCAGAGGTGGTGTGTGTGAGTGAGGGGGGTGTGGGGGTGATGTGAAGTGGTGTGGGGTTGGTGGGTGGTGTAGAGGTGGTGTGTGACAGGTGGGGTGTGTATAGAGTGGGTGTGGGGGTGTGGGGTGGAGTGTGGAGGTGGTGTGGGGGGTGGCAAGGGTGATGGCTGGGTGATGTAAGCTGGGTGGTGGCAGGAATTGAAGGCCAGGGTGGTGGCAGAGGTGGTGTGTGTAGTGGGGGTGTGGGGGTGATGGCTGGGTGATGGCGCTGGGTGGTGTAGAGGGGTGGTGGGGTGTGGCAGGGTGGAACAATAGTGGGGGTGTGGGGGTGTGTGTGTGTGGGGTTTAGGTGCAGATCAGGTGTAGAGGGTGGGTGTGTGTGTGGGGGCTGGCAGGGTGATGTGCAGTGGTGGCAGTGTGGGAGTGGAGTGTGAGAAGGTGGTGTGAGGGGGGTGTGGGGGTGATGGCTGGAGTGGCTCTGGGTGTGGCAGAGAATTAGTAAGGTGTGTGTGGGTGATAAGCTGGGTGGCAGGTGTGGAGTGGAAGTGTTGTCTCAAAGTAGGGGGTGGGGAATTGATGGCTGGCAGAGTGGTGGCAGGGTGGTAGGGTGGTGGCAGGGTGCAGAGGGGTGTGGGGGTGGCTGGAGTGTGCAGAGTGGGTGTGAGAGTTAGTGTGGAGAGGGTGGTGTGTGGGGGGCTGTGGGGGTGGCAGGGTGTGGGGGTGTGCCAGAGGTGTGCAGGGTGGAGTGTGGGGAGTGGAGTGTGCAGGTGGTGGGTGTGGGGGTGTGGCAGGGTGTGGAGTGGCAGGGTGGGAACAAGTGCCAGAGGTGTGGTGGGGGTGTGGGGGTGATGGCTGGGTGCAGAGTGGTGTAAGGGGTGGTGAGGTGAGTGGCAGAGGGTGTATAGTGAGGGGGTGGCAGGGGGTGATGGCTGGGTGATGGCTGGGTGGTGGCAGGGGTGGGGTGGTGAGGGGAGGTGTGTAAAGTGTCCAGGGGTGATGGCAGGAGTGTGCAGAAGTGGTGAGGTGTGGTGAGTGTGAGGTGGGGGGTGTGCGGGTGATGGCAAGTGATGAAGGTGTGATGGGATGGCAGGGGAATTGAAAGTGAGGTGAGTGGAGAGGTGGTGTAAAGAAAAAAAAAAAAACCAATGAAAGTGTAAAGAAAACAGATGATGATGGCAGGTGGTGGCAAGATGATAGGTAAATGTAGAAAGGTGTAAAAAAAGGTGTAAGAGGTGTAGGAACAGTGATGGCAGGTGATGGCTAGAGTCAAGGTGAACTTGAGGGGTAGGAGTGAAGTGAGTGTGAAAGTGTGAGTAGAGAGTGGTGTAGGGATGTAGAGTAAACAGAGTGAGGTGTCGTGAAAAGTGTGAGGTAGAAGTGGGGTGAAAAGCTGGGTGATGGCAAGTGGTGCAGGGGTGGTAGTGAGTGGCAAGGGTGGTGTAGTGAGGGGGTGTGGGGGTGGGCTGGGTGAAGTGGCTGGGTGGTCAGCAGGGGTGTGAGATTGAGTGTCAGAGGTGGTGTATAAACAAAGTGGGGGGGTGTGGGGATGGAGATGGCTGGCTGGGTGGTGCCCAGGGGTGGTGGGTGGGGTGGTGTGAGAGTCTAGAGTGTAGCTGGGTGATGGCATGGGTGAGTAGCAGAATTAAAGTGAATGCAAAAGAGATGGTCTAAATGACAAGTGTAGCAGGGAATGATGAAGCTGGGTGATAGCTGGGTGGTGGCAGGGTGGTAGATTGAGTGGCAGAGGTGGTGTATAGTGGGGGGTGTGGGGGTGATGGCTGGGTGATGGCTGGGTGGTGGCAGGGGTGGTGGGGTGAGTGAGGAAGTGGTGTGTGAGGGGTGTGGGGTGAGTGGCAGAGGTGGTGTGGGGTGGTGGGGTGGTGTGGAGGTGTGATGGGTCGGGGGTGTGGGGTGATGGCTGGTGATGGCTAGAGTGTGGCAGGTGAGTAAATAAGTGAGTGAAAACAAAAAACAAACAAAAACACCAGGGGTGGGTGTGTGTGGGGGTGGCAGGGGGTGGGTGTGGGAAGGTGGGGGGGGTGTGGGGAGTGGGGAGGGGGTGGGGGAGTGGTAGGGTGGAGTGTAGAGGTGTGCAAAAATGAAGGGGGTGAGTGAGTAGGGGTGTAGAGTGGTGGCAGGGGTGGTAGGATGGTGGGAAAGGTGGTGTAAGTGGGATAAAGGCGTCTCATGAGTGTAGCGGTGGGGTGGTGGCAGAGGTGGTGTAGTGTGAGGGGGGTGTGGGGTGTGTGGAGTGTGGGGTGGTGGGGTGAGTGTGGGGTGTGGTGTAGTGGGGGTGTGGGGGTGTGTGAGTGGTGGCAGGGGTCGGTGGGGTGGTGGTAGAGTGTGGTGTACAGGGGGTGGGAGGGCAAGTGTGGGGTGGAAGTGGGGTGAGTGCAGAAGGTGGCTAGTGACTGGGAATGCAGGGGTGATGTCAGGAGTGGTGGCAGGGTTGGTAGAAAGATGAGTGGCAGAGGTGGTGTGTGTAAAGTGAGGGGGTGATGGCAGAGTGTGTGGGGTTAGTGGGGTGAGTGTGAGAGGTGGTGTAGGGATGTGGGGGTGTGTGTGTGTGGTGGGGTGTAGGGGTGTGTGGAGTGAGTGCAGAGTGAATTAATATAGTAAGGGTATCATGGGAGGTGATGTAAGTAGTGTAGGGATGGTAGGGTGAGTGGCAGAGGTGGTGTATAAGTGGGGGTGGCAGGGGTGATGTGGGGAGAGTGGGTGTGGGGGTGTGGTGGGGTGGTGTGAGGTGAGTGTGAGGGGGTGTGGGGTGGAATGGTGTAGGGGTGTGTGTGTGGGGAGTGAGTGGGGAAGGTGGGGAAGTAGAAAGGTGAAAGGGGTGCAGGGGGTGATGGCAGCAAGTGTGTAGCAGGGTTGGTAGGGTGAAGTGCAGAAGTGGTTATATGAGTAGGGGAGTAGCAGGAATTGATGTGGGGAGTGGAGTAGGAGTGTGATGGGGTGGTGTGAGGTGGGGTGTGTGGGAGGTGTGGGGTAATGTGAGTGGTGTGTGTGTAGGGAGGGTGTGTGTGGGAGGTGTGGGGGTGTGGAGTGTGGGGATGGTGGGTCAGGTGTGGGGTGGATGTGCAGAGTGGAGTGCGTAGAGATGGAAGATGTGGAGTGTAGAGGGTATGATAGAGAAGTGGTGGCAGGGGTGGTAGGGTGAGTGAGAGGTGGTGATAAATGGGGAGGTGTGGGTGTGATATGATGGTAGCAGGGTCAGTAGGGTGAAATGTAGAAGTGGTGTAAAAACCTCAAAGGGTGTGATGGCGAGTCAGTAGCAGGGATTGTGGGGTGGAATGACAGAAGTAGTGTATAAAGTAAGGGGGATTAAGAAGCGGGTGGTCTCATAAGTAAAAGCAGGGTAAGTGGAAGAAGAGTGGTGCATAATAAGAGGAGTTAGCAAGTTGATACAAGAAAGTGTAGGTAGTAGTTAAATGTAGAAAAGTCGTCCATATAAATACAAATGTAAAGAGTCTTAGTGTTAAGAGTAAGTAAGGTCGTCTCAGAAGTGGTCTATAGTGAGGGTCTCAAGAGTCATAGCACAAATCATTAAAACATGGTTACAAATGGTGTATGAAATCAGGTCTCCTCACAATAAAGGTGGCAGAATCAGGTGAGTGGCAGAGGTGGTGTATGTGTAGGGGGTGTGGGGGTGATGTGACTGGGTGGTGTAGGGTTAGTGGGTGTAGAGGTGGTGTGTATGAGTGGGGGTGTGGGGGAGTGTGAGATGTGGTGTCGGGGGTGGTAGGGTGGTGCAGAGGTGGTGTATAAGTGGGGGTGAGGGGTGATATGAGTGGTGTAGGGATTAGTGGGGTGAGTGTAGAGGTGGTCTCCGTGAGGTGTAGGGTGTGTGGAAGTGGTGGCAGGGTTGGTGGGGTGAGTGCTTGAAGGTGAACCAGCATGTAAGTAGTGCAAGGGGGGTGGCAGGGGTGATAGCAGAGTGGTGTCAGGGGTGGTGAGGGTGGAAGTGTAGAGGTGGTGTGTCAAGAAGGGGGTTTGAGGGTGGTAGCAGAGTGGTGTGGCAGGGTTGGTAGGGTGGTGTAGAGGTGGTGTGGTAGGGGGTGTGGGGATTGAAGTGGTGTGGGTGGTGTCAGAATTGAGTAGGGTGAGAGCAGAGGTGGTGTAGTAGGGGGTGTGGGGAGTGATGTGAGAGTGGTGTGGGGTGGTGGGTGAGTGTGAGGTGGTGTGTGGCAGAGTGGGGGTGTTAGGGTGTGGGTGTGGGGAGGTGTGGTAGGGTGGTGGCAGGTGGTCAACATTAGGGGGTGCAGGGGTGATGGCAGAGTGGTGGCAGGGGTAGAGATGAGTGGCAGAGGTGTGTGTAGGGGGTGGCAGGGGTGTGTGGAGTGGTGGCAGGGTGGTGGGGTGGAGTGTAGAGGTGGTGAGTGAGGGGTGTGGGGGTGTGGGGTGTGTGGCAGTGTAAGAGGGGTGCTAGGGGTGATGCGGGTGGTGGCAGAGTGTGAGTGTAGAGGAGGGTGTATGGGGGAGTGTAGGGTGTGTGGGTGTGGCTGGAGTGTGTAGAGGTGTGAGTGTGGGCAGAGGTGGTGTATAGCAGGGTGGCAGGGGTGATAGCTGGGTGATGGCTGGGTGGTGGCAGGGGTGGTAGGAGGTGTAAGAGGTGGGTATAGTGAGGGGGGGGTGGGGGTGATGGGGAGTGGTGGCAGGGGTTGGCAGGGTTGAGTGAGAGGTGGTGTGTGGTGAAGGGGTGTGGGGGTGATGTGTGTGGGTGTGCAGGGGGGTGGTGGGGTGGTGTGGGGTGGTGTGGTGCAGGGTGTGGGGGGTGATCTGGGTGATGGCTGGGTGTGGGTGGTAGGGTGGAAGTGAGGTGTGGTGCAGAGGGGGTGGCAGGGGTGGCAGGTGATGGCTGGAGTGCAGGGACAGGTAGGAATTGAGTGGCAGAGGTGGTGTATAGTGGGGGGTGGGGTGATGTGGAGTGGGTGTGGGGTTGGTAGGGGAGTGAAGAGGTGTGGTGTGGGGAGTGTGGGGGGTGATGGCAGAGTGGTGGCAGGGGTGGGCAGGTGGAGTGGGAGGTGTGGTGTGTGTATGGTGGGGGTGTGGGGGGTGAGTGGAGTGTGTGGGGTGGTGGGGTGATGTGGGTGGGTGTGGGTGGGGGGGTGGGGGTGGGGGCAGAGGTGGGTGTATAGTAGGGGGGTGGCTGGGGTGATGGCAGAGTGGTGGCAGGGGTGTGAAGGGTAGTGGCAGAGGTGGTGTGTATAGTGAGGGGAGTGTGGGGGTGCTGTGAGTGTGGGGGGAGATTGGGCCAGAGATGGTGTGGCAAGGTGGTGTGTGTGGGGGGGTGTGGGGTGTGTAGGGGGGGGATGGTGGGGTGAGTGGGAGGTGTGTAGGGGGAGGGGTGGTGTGAGTGGGTGTGGGGTTGGTGAGAGTGGTGTGGGGGGGTGTAGGGGTGAGTGTGTGGGTGGCAGGGGTGATAAGTAGTGTGGGGTAGTGGTAGGGTGAGTGGCAGAGGTGAGAATTATAGTGAGGGGGAGTGTAGGAGGGGTGGCAGGGGTGATGGCTGCAGGTGATGGCTGCGTGGTGGTGTGGTAGGGTGGGTGGCAGAGGTGGGGTGTGTGGGGGGTGTGGGGGTGGTGCAGGTGGTGGGGTAGGTGGGTGGTGAGTGGTGTGTGGGGGGTGGGGGGGGTGTGGGCAGTGTGGGGGTGAGTGGGGTGGTGTGAGAAGTGTGTGTAAGTGAGATAAGTGTGAGGGTGTGTGTCTCTGGGTGTCGTAGGGGTGGTGGCAGGGGTGGAAAGTGGCAGGGTGCAGGTGGGGGGGATGGCAGAGTGATGGCAGGGGTGGTCGGGGTGAGTGTGTAGAGAGGTGGTGTATAGTGGGGGGTGTGGGGTGATGTGGCAGGTGTGTGGGGTTAGTGGGGTGAGTGGCAGAGTGGTGTATAGTGGGGGGGGTGTGGGGTGTGTGGGTGGTGTGGGGTGGTGGGGTGGTCAGAGAGGTGGTGTAGGGGGGTGTGTGGGGAGTGGAGTGTGGTGTGGGTGTGGGGTGTGGGAGTGGGTAAGCAGAGGTGTGGTGTGTGAGTAGGGGGTGTGGGGAGTGATGTAGCAGAGTGGTGTGGGGTGGTGGGGTGGTGGCAGAGGTGGTGTATAGTGGGGGGGTGGCAGGGGTGATGGAGTGGGTGGCAGGACAGGGTAGTGTGGGGTGGTGGGTGGGGGTGTGGGGGTGGCAGGGTGAAAGCTGGGTGTTGGGGTGGTGTGGGGTGGTGGTGTATAGGAGTGAGGGGGTGAGCTGGGTGTGTGGGGTGGTGAGAAGTGGTGTGTGGTCAGTGTAGGGAATTGATAACTGGGTGATGGCTGGGTGTGGGGGTGGTAGATTAGTGCAGAGGTGTGTGAGTGACAGGGTGGCAGGGGTGAATGGCTGGGTGAATAAGCTGGGTGGTGGCAGGGTGGTAGGGTGGTACAGAGGTGGTGTAAGTGAGGGGGTGTGGGGATTGATGTAGAGGTGATGTGGGTTGTGGAGGAGTGAGAAGGTGGTGTATAGTGAGAGTGTGGGGAGTGATGGCTGGGTGATGCAGAGTGGTGTGAGGGGGTGGAAGGTGGTGTGGCAGGAGGGTGAAGGGTGTGTGGGGATGGCAGGGTGATGTGTGGTCAGGAGGTGGGTGATATGGAGTGAGATTGTGGGGGGTGTGAAGCGGGTGGTACAGTGGTGCAGAGATGCATTGAATTGTGTAGAGGTGGTGTATAAATAGGGGTGTAGGGGTGATCCGTCCAGAGTGGTTAGCAGGGGTGGTGGGTGGTGGCAGAGGTGGTGTGTGTGGTGACAGGGGTGTGGGGTGATGGCAGGTGGGGTGGTGGGGTGGAAGTGGGGTGTGTGAGGGGGGGTGTGGCTGGGTGTGGCTGGGTGGTGGCAGGGGTGTGTGGTGGGTGTGAGGGTGATGTGGGTGAGGGGTGAGCAGGAGTGGTCTGGGTGGGATATGGCAGGGTGATGTGAGGTGTAGAATTAGTGTAGAGGTGATGTGTACAGAATTATGTGTGCAATTGATGGCTGGGTGATAAGCTGGGTGGTGCAGGGGTGTGGGGTGAGTGCAGAGGTGGTGTGACTGGGGGGTGTGGGGGTGATGGGCAGGTGGTGGCTGGGGTGGGTGGCCCTGGGGTGAGTAGAGTGGAGTGCAGAGGTGGTGTATAGTGGGGGTAAGCAGGGGGTGTGGGGTGGGTGGCTGGGTGGTGGCAGGTGTGGGGTGGGTGTGAGGTGGTGTGTGGGGTGTGGGGTGAAACAGGTGTGGAGGTGGTGTGAGAGTGGTAGGGTGGCTGGAAGGTGGTGTGAGGGGGGTGTGGGGGGTGTGGGTGATGGGTGGTGTAGAGGGTGGTGAGATTGGTGTGGAAAATGAGAGGTGTAGGTGTGATAAGAGGTGTAGTAGGAGGGTGTGGAGTAGAAGGTGTGGTGTGTATATGTAGGGAATTGATGGGGGTGATGGCTGGGTGGTGGCAGGGATTGGTGGGGTGGAGTGTAGAGGTGGTGTATGGGGTGTGGGGTGTAGGTGGTGGGGGTGTGGGGTGGTGTGGAGGTGGTTGTGGGGGTGTGGGGGTGATGTGAGTGGTGTGGGGTCAGTGGGAGTGGTGTGCAAGGTGGTGTGGGGGGTGGGGTGATGGAGTGGGGATGGATGGGTGGGAGCAGGAGTGATGGCTGGGTGATGGCTGGGTGGTGGCAGGGTGGTAGGTGGTGTGGGAGGTGGTGTATGGTGAGGGGTGGCAGGGGTGATGTAGCAGAGTGGTGGCAGGGTGGTGCAGGGTGAGTGGCAGAGGTGTGTGGTGTGTGGGGGTGTGGGGTGATGTGAGAGTGGTGTGGGAGGTGGTAGGGTGAGTGGCAGAGGTGGTGTATAGTGAGGGGGTGTAGAAAGTGATGGGCAGGGGCAATGCACTGGGTGGTGGCAGGGGGTGGCAGGGTGTGAGAGGTGGTGTGTGAAGGGGGGGTGTAGGGGTGATGTAGAGTGTGGGGGTGTGGGGTGAGTGCAGAGGGTGTGGTGTGTAGGGGGTGTGGGGTGATGGCAGAGTGGTGGCAGGGTGGGTAGGGTGAGTGTGCAGAGGTGATGGTGTATAGTGAGGGGTGGAAGGGGTGATGGCGGGTGATGGCTGGGTGGGTGGCAGGGGTGGTAGGGTGAGTGGCAGAGGTGGTGTATAGTGAGGGGTGTGGGGGTGATGTAAAGTGGTGCCAGGGTGAGTGGGTGTGTAGAGTGTGTAGGTGAGTGATGTGGGTGTGAGT
>NW_024728549.1:0-21583 GCF_018991925.1 Homarus americanus | reverse complement strand
GCTCCTATATCCCTGACTACAAGGTCCTTTATCCCTGACTACAAGGTCCTATATCCCTGACTACAAGGTCCTATATCCCTGACTACAAGGTCCTATATCCCTGACTACAAGGTCCTATATCCCTGACTACAAGGTCCTATATCCCTGACTACAAGGCCCTATATCCCTAAATACAAGGTCCTTTATCCCTGACTACAAGGTCCTATATCCCTGACTACAAGCTCCTATATCCCTGACTACAAGGTCCTTTATCCCTGACTACAAGGTCCTATATCCTGACTACAAGGTCCTATATCCCTGACTACAAGGTCCTATATCCCTGACTACAAGGTCCTATATCCCTGACTACAAGGTCCTATATCCCTGACTACAAGGCCCTATATCCCTAACTACAGGTCCTAGATCCTAAAAGAGGTACTCAGTTCTACAACAAATAGGAGGCCCTTCATCCGCACCTATACAGTCCCTAAACCCCTGTATACGGCCCTAAAATCAATCCCGCTTCTATATCTCTCGTTCCCTGGCCATATACAGTAACCCTGAATCCCTGACCACACACACAGAGTCCTACATATCCCTGTGTATGCTGACTTAGATCCCTGGGATGTACGGCGCCACGGCCCTGTAACAGCCGCCGTCAGCAGTCATCGAGACTAGCGGAGACCGTCAGGGAGCCAGCCATCACGAGGCTCTGGCCAGGCCACCGTCAACCTTCCTATGACTCCCAATGTTTCCTTCACCTAATTTAAATAACAATCCTACGGAAGTACATTTCTAATATACGTATATTTTTTATAGGTATAGACAACTACCCAAAATATATCCCCCATGAAGATATCATTATAAATGCTTCCATTATATGTTTTTCCCCCATATTGCTTTGGTGTTTGGTTGACACTTCACCTTCAACAGTTTAAAAATGTATTTTATTGAATGAAATAATATTTATGCTGTAAATGCTGCAGACAAGGTGTATAACCCATCATGTCACAAAATGACTAAAAATGCTGAAAATTTTAGTCATTTCGCGAAATCTTAACGACTAAAACCAAACTTAATCTAACATGCCTGAATTTTTTTACAGTCAAATTGTGTACATGTAATACTAATACCTGTTTCAAGTTGTTTAGCGAAATTACTATTATTTTCAGTTATTTCTTGAAATAAATGATTACACAGTTTGATTGTAACATATAAACACATTTCTAACATATATTCCAACTTCTGTATGACCCTAAGATACCGATCAATGGAGAAAAAAAATATTAAGGGAAGCAGAAGAACAAGGTAATAATTATCTCGTCTTCTTGGGGGAAAATCTTCGTTGAAGACGTGAACAGCATATGTGTGTGTGTGTGTGTGTGTGTCTGTGTGTGTGTGTGTGTGTGTGTGTGTGTGTGTGTGTGTGTGTGTGTAAGAATAAAATCACCATAGTCATTTTCGTCGTCTTCACCATCACTATCATCCTCATCTTCATCACACCATCATCACCATCATTCTTCATCATTATCACCACAACGGTATTGTTGTTATCATCACTCGTATTTCACCCTACACTCGGGTTGGTGTCGAACATCAAAACACCTCCCCCAGCATGTTAAGACCTCGACACCCTACCCCCTCAAGGGTATACACCACTACCTAAAACACCCACCCGAGTATACACAATAGTTAAGGGTCTACAACTACCTAAAACACCCACCCGAGTACACAGATACACTTGCTGATGAATTTGAAGCAAGCAGACAAGTGCAAACAGACACTAGCCAATCCATTGTCATCCAAGATGAGATGTACCAGGTAAAACATGTATATGGAGCAAGTAACAAGATCACTAGATTACAAGATGTTGTACAGAAACTGCTACACTAAGGTTAGGATATAAGTACCCCTGGCAGTATACATGAGAATCTTACAAAATAGAACCTTTTAGGACAGCTCCAAGCACAATGAAAAAGTAATGGCACAGAACTTTATCTCGGATTCAAGATAGCTGATAAAACTAAAGCTGTATCCACATTTCGCATCTAGTACCTAAGCAAACTTATATGAACCGAATTAAAATTTGTACTGGAAATACTCTATATCACTAAACGCCACAATATCAAGACCATTGAATTCTGATAAACACCATTTGTGACCTTTACTCTGTAATCTTTTGTACGCTACAGCTCACTTACAGTACAAGATGAGTATGGGATGCACAATAAACTAGCTGCTGTCCGTGGCAAATTTCAAACACACGTTCAGGTACGCGTGTAATGTCCTCTATCAATGCAATGAAAATAGGCGACGGACCAACAGAGCCTCAGTCAAGACAAAACAAAAGATCCTCATGTCAGTCATAATACCTATTCAGTTCTAAAGTAACCTAACCCAAAAATTAGGGAATCCAGTCCTAATTACTCCCCATAGTAGGTTCACAGTAGACCTATCTGATCGGACACATTTAGGGAACCTTCTACAGGGATTCGAACCCGTAATTAGCAAGGCCAGGAATTTCACTCAACACTTCTATATCGTGGTTCTGGCTGCCTCATTATCCAAGCTGCCACGAGTTACCTGTTTCTGTTGTTTATATGTATGTCTGTGTCTCAACAGCTAATGTCTCTAAGCATACACTGTGCTCTAAAGTGCGTCCATACACTAGACAACTTCACAAACCTCCATCTAACGGCCTTCCCTTTCCATATAATCCGTTATATGGAGATTCCACTGTACTATCAAAAGTTACAGAAAACGACACTGTACAGCCATTAAACTGACCAAATAGGAGACATTTAAGGTTATTTAGATATTCACTGCTCTCTCCTTGTTGATGTATAATGTATCATTACGCTTTACCAACTAAGGTATTTATACATGTATTCCGGGTTAACAAATACACTAGTCATCAACGATAAAAAATTAAAGAGATAAATCTATTTGGTTTCTCTTGCAGCCTATGGCCCGAAGAGCAAGTGTGAATAGAATAAATTAGGTTCGTCTTCCTTCAAACAATTTAATAATTTCCACATAAATCATCACTTATTAAATGTCAATTGAATCCAAAGTAATACCGAATCCAAAGTAATAATTCTCGTTTTCTCTGTTTCAAAGTTCAATCCAACAAAGGTATTAGGTCACGCCATTGTTCTTTATATTTCACTTCAAATAAATACATCAGTTAGATTTCTCATCCTTGGACTTTCAGCTCGGAGAAAACATTTAAGTTTTTTTCTAAAGCCCCAATCAAAGGGATTTTTCAGCACAGGTGTTCGTCTATTAAAAGCCAGCAAAGGTAATTAACTAACAGGTAATCACGTGTTGAAGGCATAGTACCACTATTTAACATATCAACTTAAACATACTGTTAGCTAATTAATTTCTTTCAATCTGAACCTTATGACCAGTTCAAATAATTATACAGGTATATAAAAGTATTCACTTCTTTATAATAATTCATAAATACATCATTGTAATTTATCATGTCAGTAGTTAGTCATTTTCAATAGATATTTCAAGACAAAAATACACTATCACACACACACACACACACACACACACACACACACACACACACACACACACACACACACACACACACACACACACACAGACACAGACACACACACACACACACACACACAGACACACACACACACACACACACAGACACACACAATAAAATACAGACACACACACACACACACACACACACACACACACACACACACACACATTATAACAGATAACCAGTGTTCAAGATGACTTTTATCCTCAACAACAACACTACAGATACAATAATAAATCATAGTATATAATAAAGCTTAACCCATAAGAATCCTATACGAAAATTAGATCAATTATATATACAGATACCAGGCACCTTTTACGCCTCCCGACTAATGCTGAAAAAAATGGAAAATAATATCAAATTTACTAATCGAATCCCTAGCCCTATTTCACAAGAGTTTGGGAAATACTAAACGAGAAATTAAGTGTAAATAAAACATGGAAGAAATATTGGTATTAAAACGACAAAATTAATAGTTAGTACCTACCAACCTTACATGTTACAGCAATGGAACAACTTGCCGGCTTTTATACCTACATATATCAATAGTACAATTTTGTCCATCTTTTTTTTTAAGTAAAAGGAGAATGGAACAACTTTTTCTGTCCTTGTCTTAAAAATCAACACCAATAACATCAGTACTTATCTAACTTCCCTCACTAGAGCTCAGGTTCTCAACTGGCTCAGCCATGTTAATATTGTTATTATTATCCACTCTGTATCTGTGTTTTTCTGGCTAAATAAACTGTTTCAATTCAATTCACTTCTCAAACTTCCCCCATAAGACTTAACTAACACGTAAGCGACACAATACCACTTCAGTCACCTCACAGACTGACTCCATTCTCGGTGTTGAAATTAAACGTTAACCTAAAAATGGATAATTCCTCAGCTGTCTCAGAGATTTACGAAGCTTAGTATATTAAAATCATACAGCCTTGATCCTCAGAGTAATTAAACATCGGTGTCACAAAACTAATATTTAAATAATTCATCGTTTTCTCTATGTTAATCTTTACTGTCAGAGGATAATGTTAAGTTCTCTTGTTTAAAATAGCTTTGAGTAAAATATTCCAGTGTTAAAAAAATCTAATTGGCACTTTCAAATAACAAATTATATGACTTATTATTCTGTAATGTACGTTCTTGTAAATATCATGTGACATATAACATAGCATTGACATAACCGAAAGGCCTTGTAAAAAGTATGAAATGATATCAAACCAAACTAAAAAAAAAAACATTATCTGTAAAACATCTGTAATGGCGAAATACTGTACCCCTGAAAATAATGTCTTTCTTAATTACATACATTACATTCTTAATCAATCCTCTAATTATCTTCTGCCTAAATGAGTGACGCGTTCCTTCATAACTCACAACTACACAACTCACTAAAAAACTAACTTTTTACCTCCCACTAACTATGAGAACATGAAAATTAGAGACAAATAATCATGGCAGTTAACGCATTGCTCCATAACTTACTACTACTACCACTGCTACTATCGCTACCACTACTACTACTACTACTACTACTACTACTACTACTACTACCACCACCACCACCACCACCACCACCACCACTACATAACGCTATGATTCTTTTTAAGTGATCGAGACGGTCAAAAGTATCCTCAAATAAACATCATCAGGTATTTAGATATAATTTCTGTTTATTTTTAATTCATCTATCATAAAAAAATAATCTTCGAGTTTAGAAATAATTGTAAGCGAAATATTTTAACCGTCTGGGGTAGAAATGAAGATCAATTTAACAATGCATTGATAAATCTTAACAGTTTATAAATAATGTGCGGTTTATTTTCACACTATAATAGAAATGTAGAAATTATTTATGGTGTTTAATAATATTTATTTAATAATAACAGCATTTAATAATAACAGCATGTCTGTGGCATAAACCTACTTAAAACCCCAGCAGCTTAGAAACACTTGTAGACTCTGTTTATTTACAAGTCACTTTCCATAAGACATTAACACCTATTAACGCCTTGAGAACCGGTTCTAAAATGCCTTGAAAGCTCTATCGTTTACACCCAATACAACACGTAGCTAGACAATGGTTACCTCACATTGTGTGCTGATCTCCGTCGTGCCTTATGTTGATGTGATTTAATAATTATAGACCCCCTACCTACGTCCTAGATTATAGATACAGGCTGGATATACTGTAGTTTCCTATACGACGAGCTATATATTTTGCAACTTCCTATCCACAGAACTACCCTTATATAATTTCTTATCCACAAAGCTACACCATATATAATCCCGTATGCACAGAACTATATACCTTATATAATTCTCTATAAGACGACTTACATCTTAAACAGTATAACTTCCTACCCATGAGAGCTTTAACTTATATAATCTCTATACGAAGAGCTATATGGCATAAGATATAATTTAAATGCCAAAGCGACCTTAAACAATTGTACTAATGTAACAACTCTCCCGGGTAATTTGTCCTGGTATTTAATTTTAATTTTGAGGAAAACAGTACTAGAATTATTATTGTCTTATTCAACTGGCATTAGTAAACAACCTGAAATTAGATTCATTTTTTGTGGGTTATATCCGTAGATATACTTTCATACGGATTTATTTTATTATACGATCGTCTCAATATGTATCGGGCAAAAAAAAATCAACTATCGGTTCAATATCATAATGAATATATTTTTATCTGTCAGAGGAAAGTAGCTAAGGGAAGTACTTTAGGCATAAGCTAGGCACAAGTAAGTAATTTGGGCATTTGTACTCGCCACAGGTAAGTACTTGATGCATTAGGTAATTAGCACAGGTGAGTAGTTCTAATATTGTATTTAGGGATTTAGCACAGGTATAAGGTACCAAGCATCACCACCACCTCGAGTACCTGTACCATCCCTCACACCTGACACCCTCAGCTACACCACCTTGATATAATGTTTGTGATGCTTTTAGGTGAAGTTGGGTAATTTACTTAATGAGTTTCATGTAACCACCTTACGAGATTTGATTAAGTTAAAGACCTTTACTTTAACCAACCCAGGGAATTATCGCAATGTCTTCATAGGAATAGACCAGGAATTTCCACCCGAGGTTAGATTAGATTAGGTTAGGTTAGGTTAGCTCTGTTGATCAGTTTAGGTTGGGTTAGTTTTGTTAGTTGACGGTGATTTAAGTTGCTTGGCTTAAATTGGTTAGATCCGATTGAATTATGTTTCACAAGTTGATTAAGGTCTGATTGGGTTAGTTTTGTTAGTTTAAGCTCGATAGGTTTGGATTGTGAGATTATGCTGGTTAAATTTGGTCCAACACTTTCGATACTAAGCGGTGACTCCTGTGTCCGTATAACTAGGACCACCTCGCTACTCTCTCCCTGGGACACGACAACAGTTTAATAAACGTTTAATTCTAATTTTTTTTTCGCTTACGTCAGAAACAGAATAAAATATTATCCATTAAATTGAAATCAGATTTTTTTTTCTTCTCGGTGACATTGCATGACGCACACGTGGATTTCTAAAACTAAGAAGAATTTGGTATTTAGCTGTAGAATTATTTCCCTGGTGTTAAAAGAAGAGCGATGATGTTTATTGTTCTAAGCTAAGCTAAGCTAACCTTATCTGAACTAACCTAATCTGAACTAACCTAAGCTAACCCAAGCTAACCCGAGCTAACCTAAGCTAACCTAACCGCACCACAATGTAACGTAACCTAAGCTAGCAGAACCGAACTTTCACTAACTTAACCTAACCTAACCGTAGTGCAATGTAACGTAACGTAACCTAAAAATAGTATCTAACCTAACCTAAACTAGCGTCCCAAATGTAGCCATAACAAACTTACCTTGACGAAACAAACCTAACCTGATCTACCTTAACCTAAACTAATAAAATCTAACCGATCCAAATATAACCAAACTTAACCTGACCGACTTGAATTTAATCTAATCTAACCTATTATCAATTAACTTGTTCTAGCCTACATAACCCATAATTCTGTTAGGTAAGAGCGATACATATTTACCTTAATGTACACACACACACACACACACACACACACACACACAGTTCAGGATTCAAAATATCTAATATAAACTTTCCACCCAAAGGAGAAAAAATTAAGTGATTTTTCCAGAGAGGATAAATGTTATATTGTTTTCAGGCAGCGTCTGTTACGTTCCTCTTTCATATATACATTTGTTTTTGCATCTATAAATATTTTAAAAATTTTCAATTATTTTTTTTCCTTGTCTTTTTTGGTGTCATTTATTCCCGTTTTCCTTCATTTCAATAACTGTCAATAACTATAAAGAGAGAGAGAGAGAGAGAGAGAGAGAGAGAGTGTTGTAACGCCTGGTGTTGTGGGCGTGACGTCCTGCTACAGCGTCACCATTTGCCCCTCCCGCCTCCTACACAACAAGAAATACTGTAGAGATTTATCGATAACGCTGAAATATACCGTCAGATTCAATTATTCCAGAATAGCGGTATAGAGCTGCAGGAGGGACGAGGATGGTGCGCTTCACACAAAGGGATAGTACTATTGATCCATCAGGATGGCACTACGGGCCTATGAGGATGGCGCCATGTAGACCAAGAGATGGTACTATTGATCCATCAGGATGGCACTATGATGCTATGAGGATGGCACTATGGCACCATGAGGTTGGCAGTATAAAGCCATGGGGATGGCACTATGACACCATGAGGATGGCACTATGACGCCATGAGGTTGGCAGTATAAAGCCATGGGGATGGCACTATGACACCATGAGGATGGCACTATGACGCCATGAGGTTGGCAGTATAAAGCCATGGGGATGGCACTATGACACCATGAGGATGGCACTATGACACCATGAGGTTGGCAGTATAAAGCCATGGGGATGGCACTATGACACCATGAGGATGGCACTATGACACCATGAGGTTGGCAGTATAAAGCCATGGGGATGGCACTATGACACCATGAGGATGGCAATATGGCACCATGAGGATGGCACCATGACACCATGAGGATGTCACTATTTCGCCATGAGGATGGCAGTATGTAGCCATGAAGATAGCACTACAAAGCCGACGTTGGTACTATGAAACCACGAGGTTGGCAGTATGAAGGAACAAAAATGGCACTAAGGAGACGAGGAACATACCGTATACTGTATATTAATGACCAACGCATCTCCTGTCAGTCGTGTAAACAACACACCCTGAAAACACCAGCGAAAATTTTTGCCGCATGAATGACGCTTAAAAATGACACCAACTAAGAACCTCACATTATTTACTACCTTTAATCTCGGCAGCATCTTCCTGTTGGGCAATTTAGTGTGGTACATCATCTAACCCAGTAAAAGACATCTCTCAGCCTCCTGGCCATATATTAAACACGGACTGGAGGACCTTGTACGGAGAAGAGGGTGACGAGTGGGAGAAGGTGTGAGGGGAGAGCGAAGACGAGGAGGAAGGAGGGAAGGAGAGAGGGAGGGAAGGAAGGAAGGGAGTGGCAGATGAGGGGGAAGGTGTGAATAAGAGGGGAGTAAGTGTGCAGGAATGTTGTGCTTTAAATGTGTCATCTGAGAGAGATCTTGAATGAACGCCTCACTCCATTTAATGGACAGCAACACACAGGGTTTACACACACACACACACAACGTAATACAATACATATTATCACCTGGATTATTACGTCAGTAAGATAATAAATAATCTTAAAATAATAGATGCCAATACGACTCACTTATTAACTACACTGATCTATAGACTAAACAGTAATGGATATGTTCCTATGGCCACCTTATTTAACACAGCCACACACACAATTTGCGTTCTATTTTCGCCCGACTATTATGTCTACACTTTATTATGACGCAAATAACTTTCTTACTCAGGATAATCTAAGATCATTGCCGATTAAGTCAACGAGCGCGATAACTTTTTCACGTGTATGCTTATCAGTAAATATATCATTATTCAAGTGTTAAAATACTGTATTAACATGTTAGAGACAGTTATATGCTCATGGTTATAGAAATAAACGACCGCTGCAGTGAAACAAAAAAGAAAACTTATTAAAATATTCTGGAGAAAAAAGGAATAATAATAATAATAATAATAATAATAATAATAATAATAATAATAATAATAATAATAAGGTAGTAAATATTTCATAGTATTGTAACTATTTTAAACTGAGATTTAAGTAAAACTAAATCTAGAGAAGAACAGGTCGTCTTAGTGTTGACGAATAAACAGAACAAATTAAAGACAGTAAGAACATAGCGAAATAAGACTATTTGAGAGGCATAACTTCAATATAATCTATATTTAAAATAAATTTTATACACTTAACTGAGGAAATCAGTATTTTCTCAGCGACGCCATCAAAATGAAAGCTTCTTCCTATCACCAACAGAGTCCTTTTTCCTGCTAACAAAAGAAAAAAAATTGCTTCATAAAATACTGATGTATGATAGATTTTCTTATTCAGATTCGATGTTTGTTTTTTTGTTAGTAGAAAATACGAAGAGTGTACTGTACAAATGGTCAATAACACACAAGAGTGACTTACAACTGATGAACAAAGACTAGAGCAGGGGTTCTCAACCAGGGGGGAATGCCCCCCAGGGAGGGAATTCAGGTTTTCAGGGGGGGGGGGAAAACTGATTCGGGAGCAAGAGATATGTTCGATGAGAAATCAATCACAGAATTTTGGCCCTTGATGTGCGATTCCTACCCAAAAGTGGCAGAAAGAGCTATCCGTGCATTGCTTCCGTTTGTGTCGACATATCTTTGTGAGTCAGGCTTTTCAACTCTGTTGCAAATTAAAACGAAGCAACGTAGTAGATTAGAGGTAGAAAATGACCTGCGTTGTGCCCTTTCAAGCACTCCTCCGCGTATCCCAGAATTGGCGAAGAAAAAACAATCACAGGTTTCTCATTGACTGTAATCTTCATCTGAATAAAATTAATTACAAATTTACAATATCCTGGTATTCTATTGAACTTTTTGTTTATTGCATTATGCTTCAGTTTGGTCTGTTAAGTAATTCATTATAAATAAAAAAAAACTATTTTACTTTTATTCAAGTTTTATAAATCCATCAACATTTTCAATTGGCATTTAATTTGTAAAACTCCACTATAAAAATAATCCATGTAAAATTGTAAATGTATATGTACTAATATGGAAAAAATAAAGGATTTTCAGTATTATATGCATATTATTTGGAATGCACTTTTTGAGGCAGACAATCTTGGAAAGGAGGGGGGAATGACATTCTGACATATGGTGAAAGGGGTGCATGGGGCAAACAAGGTTGAGAACCACTGGACTAGAGGCCCAAGAGTTAAGAATTATGGTACTTGGATTAATCCTTTCTCTCACACACACCAAATGCCTTCAAAACTCACAGCTCTTATAAGGAAAGATTGAAAGAGGAGCATTAAATGGTCAGCTTAAATTAAGGGCTTTCAATATATTTATTATAAGAAGCAAAGGTCAGAATATACTTTTACAAACCCTAACTTATTCATCAAAAACATCATGCTACACATTTGCGACCATATATATGTGTGTTCAGTATATGTAGGGGTGACGAAGACGACACGTGAGAGTGGTAGGTGACCCAAGAAGCCTCTGGTGTTAGACCTTGTAAGAGCATCACGACCAGAGGTGACATGAGGACAGAACATGGAGGAGACGGTGAAGGCGGAGAACCTCGAGGTACACTCACCGAATCTGGCGAAAGATCGGCGGCCCTGGAGACGACTGGTTGAAGCGGCCAAGGGTCTCAACAGGCCTATCGAGCCAGTGCAGTAAAGTGAGCGAGAGTGACGTAATAAGTCTACAGGAGTTGAGAAAACAGTGACAATAATGAAACTCTTTAATATATAATTTGTCAGAAATCTTCAGAAAATATAGAAAAAATCAGCTGCCGGGTATACGAGAGTAAGGACATCGTCTTCCCGCCTTCACTTTAACAACACAACAGTGACGTTTGGGTGCACTTCTCAACAATACCATAAAACGTAATATACTGTATACCCTCGATAATGTGTAACTAACTCCTCATTATGTTACTCTGTCAACCTCAAGAGAGAGTATTGCTGTTTACGTCTCTTTGCTCTCTCCCTCATTCCATCAAAATTCTGAAAAAGCAAACCACTATCACCACGACCATCACCATCATCACTAACATTTTACGGCTTTCTCCACGCTAACATGAATCAGCAGCACATACAATATCGTAGTCAGGGTATGGACTCTCACGTGTATCCATGATCTAGCTCAAAGACAGTCGACTTAACCTAACTACCCTAACTTAGTGCTCATAATTCAACACAACTTTCCGTGTCTCTTAACTGTGTATATCCACGCCTGTCTCCTGAAGGTTTATGACCACCAAAAACCACACAGGTAAGAATGATATGGGACCACAAGGATGAAGCTATGGAACCACAAGGATTACGGTATGGAACCACAAGGATGACGCTATGGAACCACAAGGATGACGCTATGGAACCACAAGGATGACGCTATGGAACCACAAGGATGACGCTATGGAACCACAAGGATGACGCTATGGAACCACAAGGATGACGCTATGGAACCACATGGATGACGCTATGGAACCACAAGGATGACACCATGGAACAACAAAACCCATGACATTCTTTTACCTAACAAAGTAACAAGGGACGTAATTTATACCACATTAACCCACATTACACGACCATTAATCTCAGTAACGTCTTCCTGTCGGGGGCATATAGTGTTGAACATGAGATGTGTCAGTAAAAGACATTCCTCAGTGTCGTGGCCACATATTACACAGTGCCTCTACAATACTCAGGCAAGAAGAGGGTGAATTTGAGGGAGATAAGTGGGAGAAGGTGTGAGGGAAGAGCAAAGACGAGGGGGAAAGGAGGGAGGGAAGGCGTGTGTGTGTGAGGGGAGTAAGTATGGAGGAATGTACAGTAAGTGTTGTGTTCCTAACTTAATATGTGGAAGTGTTCTTGAATTAACTTTCTTTCCTTAATTGGACACCGACGTACAAGTTATAAACACATACACAATACTGAACGCAGAACACGGCCATATAACTACCGATATGAAAAGTAACTTCATATACAAGTAACAAGCTATATGAAAAAGTAACTCAGTCTGTCGATCAGAAAATAAGGAACAATAACTTCTAAGATTTACGAGTCATCTCTGGCCACCACCTTAGGGTATATAAATATTCTTCCCTTTAGCACCACAAACTTTACTTACTAATTTATTCCAAGACGCTACCTTAGTTTTAATTTCGTTTACTTAGCAAGATGGTAGGAGATGAGTTTTTGTCAGGTAGGTTAAATTAATATAGAATCAGGTAATTTTACTTAGTATAGATTCTCGGTGTTTGTGTTTTACCTGACCATTTCCATGTATTTTCAACAGCTGCATATATAAATACAAATGTTTCCCGTATGCTATTACAGTATCTTACTCACCATACTCGCACATCTAGTTGGCGAGTTAAGTTCACCAGATTCCAAATTTACTCGTAGTGCAAAGAATTTAAATACAAATTGGTTCCTTTAACAAAAATTACTCTACAGAACAGTTAAAGACAAATTTTCCATACTAATGAATATAAGTGTGTTGATGTTAAACAATTTAAAAGCTGGTGTTGACTAACGTTATTAAGGCAGTGAAATAATTGATCAAACTTGTGGGTCTTAACACCGATTGCCGTCATCGACCCGAGAAATCCAAGGAAATAAACTGTAAATAAATTGCCATACAAATCAGGTATATGTAATAGGTAATAAGAATATATTTCTGAACATGAGAGAAACTAACACAAAGGTTGTTACTATTTTTGCTAGCAAGGAAGGCGATTAATATTACTGATAATAGGGGATTAATAGGCGCTTCACACATACGATTTATCAATAATCTCTAAAAGTATTATAATACAAAAAAAAATACCTCCATCTTGGGAAAAACTAACGAAAGTCATTAGAATTCCGTCAAGATTCTTATATGCTATACAAATTAAACACATTAATTAAATATGGAATACAAAAGGACATCATATCAAGATACTAAAATTTTAAGAAAATAACAAGAAATTCTATATTAATGTTTACTATAAGTTCCGAAAAAATAACCGTAGTCTCGCTGTCATTGGCTCTTCAGAATACAGTATACTAAAATACAACAAAACAACAATAATTTCAGTATGCCAGAGAAGAATTATGGTAAGAAATATTGTCACTAATTAATCACCAGATATTGGTTTTAAACTGATATTTAAATAAAATTAAATGTGGACTGAACAATATCCAATATATGTTATACAGATACAAGAAAGGTTCACTAACAAACTCAAGCAATTATAAAAGTTTGAGTTAGTTACTATTTTAAATCTGTTATAAAAATATGATTTCGCCAATTGTCTTCAAATCCACATTTCCTTTGAAAAACAATCATTTTTAATTCCGAATATTGTAGTTCACTTCCCCTTCCCGCAAAAGCCGCCTTGTGTTCAGCATACAGTATTTTAGCGTGTCTCACCGACCTTACTCTCTCCAGTACTATATATTTATGTCAAAATTTGTTTTTATTGACCCGATATACGCGCTTATAGACCTTAGTTGTAAGGTATAGCCACGTGATGAAGAATACCACCTGACTATGTTTGTTTTTCAACTAAGACTCAAAACACCCAGTCAGCACATACAACCAATGTTATGTATTCTTCACATTTAACACTAACTGAGGCATCACAGCCACGAGTAGTGTACCGTACAATACAATAGAAAGCGTCACAAAATTACTGTACTACAAACAATAATCTTTATATATATATAACATTTATCTAATCGTTCAGTAACAATAAACAACAAATTGCAGGGGAAAATATGCAACACTTTGCACATTTATCTCAATTTGTTTCTTTACTTAACACAAAAATCGGCGACGTGTAAGTTCAATAATATTTAGAAGCCTTTGAACATGCAACTTATTCGTGTTATTGTTAATGTGTATGTCAGTGTCAACTCGGGTCTTCATCCATGTCCACTAGTCAGCTCATACACTATACAACAACTATTTAGAGTAAAATAAATATGTTTCCCTTGGTGGTGTATCACAGCATCTAATGTCACTTATGTCACTTTATACCAGAGGTTATGCTGTTATACTTGTATCTGTCTGTCTGTAGGCCAGTCCTTAAGTCCCGATTTTGTGAGCATATTCCTGCAAAGACGGTAATTAAAATCCGGTCGCACTTTACGGATAGGGATTTAAGGCTTCTAATGAAGTATCAATACTACAGGTGAAAAAAAATCATCTCGGGTGAATTCTATTAAATAATGTTAGCCATCGACATTTGCATCCGTAACTTAAGATGGCGGGCAAGATACGAAAAAAAAAACCTACCAACATAACCTAACTTAACCCAACACAATCTTGTCTAGATTCAAAATTGTGGATTTCCGTCACTATCATGATTCCCTACTAGTAACTAAAAAGTAACAAATAATGATGTGAAAAGATGTTGGCATTTTGTACCAGAGGAAGGCACCATCACACGAACAAGGAAGGAACAATAATGATTTAAAGACGGTATTATGGAACAGCGAGTCTCAGGACATCCTTGTCCTTAACACTGCAACATGGACATAATTTATATCACAATAATGAAGTCAGAAAGAAACAATAACCCAAATTACACGACCATTAATCTCAGTAACGTCTTCCTGTCGGGGGCATATAGTGTTGAACATGAGATGTCAGTAAAAGACATTCCTCAGTGTCGTGGCCACATATTACACAGTGCCTCTACAATAATCAGGCAAGAAGAGGGTGAATTTGAGGGAGATAAGTGGGAGAAGGTGTGAGGGAAGAGCAAAGACGAGGGGGGAAGGAGGGAGGGAAGGCGTGTGTGGGAGGGGAGTAAGTATGGAGGAATGTAAGTGTTGAATAAACTTTCTTTCCTGTAGTAAAGTTGTAATAGATATATATATATACAAAATAGTAAACACATATGACCTTTAAGAACACACCTTGTTCATTATGAGAATTCCAAATTGTCATAATTTAGTCATAATTATTTATATGCTTGTACAATAAAGATTTAACCTACTGACATTCTATATTCAGTATTTTTTTATTCTGTTAGGTTAAATCGGTTCTTCTCCTATAGGGTATTGGAAACCTCTTATGAGTCAACAAGTGACACATGGTAAATACTTTCTATACATTTTCACATTATTCTTAAAATCTGCGATGGAAACAGATGGCGCTGTGGGAGAACATTAATACACAACATATGGCAGCCATTTTGGTTTTCAAAATTCAAACCCGGGAAGACAAAAACGCAGCCCAGGTGACTGTTGAAGTGAGCTGTCTCCCTGTCTATCTGTCAACACATGGCTGGACAGGTAAACGTTGAATAAATTTCTTCAATTTTAATTTTGTATGTTGCTCAATCCAAATAGAAGTTCAATTTACATGTTTATTTTAAACGATATACTGCAAAATGTTTTCAGGACTAATTTTGTTTAATAAAGCAAGTCATAAAAACATTTACTTTAATTTCAACACCTTTGTCATAAAACGAAACACTGAAAACATATTTATGTGAATAATAAAATAATAAAAAATAAATTTTAACTTAAGAAAAAACCCAAACTCATTAATTTACTTACACATCTATTCGTTTGTCAAAGACTATCACCTGAGTGGTGTAGTGTGTGGGCGAGTGTTGACCGTCACCGCCGATAAACAGAGATATTATTAGGAGTCATTTATGACCACCTCAACAGGGCATTCTATGCTACTTGCTCAAAATACAACAGTTGCCTTCTCAACATCATTGCCTGGTTCTTAAAATCGCTGTAAATCGTTATTTTTTTATTACTGCAAGGACTCGCTCATCACCTGCACCTATAGTCACCATTTCCAATTTCACCCGGCTCTTAGATTTACAAAATTTATATCATGAAATTTTTTTTTAAGATATCCACTGGTTGAAAATTTTTACATTATTAAAATTTAATAATAAAAATTATATGAGAATCTGGGGGAACTTACACAATTTTTTCTTTCCTTAACAAAAAAAATGTACATTGCAATATAAATAAAATATCAAATTGGTTTCAACTGACAATAAACAAGCTTTTTATTAGAAATTTACAGTAACAATAAAATGAACAGAACCGCGATTTTTTTGTAACAATCAACAAGTGGGTACCCAATGAACGTTCACAATAACAGAGTTCTATCATATTATTTTTCGTTGTTGTACTAGGGTATTACTAACCTTGCTACGTTTTCAAAGACCTTCGTTGCTTAAGCACAGTAATCATATTATAACTAACAAATTTTACACAGTTAGACAAATATTAAACACAAATAATAAGTATCATCTCACAGAATCCACATATAGACATCACACTTCTTATGACGATGCTAACTCACGCTAAGGATGAAAATAAATAAACCAAAGAACCAAAATTCTACATCTTTATATACGACGACAAGGAAAAAATAATTAAAAGTAGAAATAAATAAATACTTCCCACAATATAGAGCGAACGAACAGGATCTCAAACTGGGACACTTGAAAAAAACATAAAATAAAAAATAAATAATTAAATTAAAACTGGAAAAATTAGAACCGATTCCATAAAATTAAAAGTTCCAAAGCAGAGAAAAATGTTCATCACATCACCTCGAATAACGTTCGCAAAAAAATCACTTGTTATTGGCTAATCACTCAGAGGTTGTCGTCCGCTGGAAACCTAAACTGAAGACCCTAACCTCCGAACTAACTTAGTACATTACAGAAACAACAGGACCAACAACAGTGACTAACAGCAGTGGTGAACAACCACAGGGGTGAACAACCACAGGGGTGAACAACCACAGGGGTGAACAACCACAGGGGTGAACAACCACAGGGGTGAACAACAACAGGGGTGAACAACAACTGGGATGAACAACAACTGGGATGAACAACACACTGATGAACAACAACTGATGAACAACAACACTGATGAACAACAACACTGATCTCCGAGGCTCCTGGCAGCTAAACAATTTATATTTAGTAAGATCATTTATCCTACTGATAAATTACACGCGAAAATTCAATGTTGTTTACAATTACAATAGAATGACTATACGGAAGACATGAGGCTAGTATAAAGGGCACAGTAGTGTAGTACCTGATTAAAATAGCTCCTTGTTTAGTAATATAGCTCGTACGTGATATAATAGCTCGTTGTTTTGTAATATAGCTCGTACGTGATATTATAGCTCGTTGTTTTGTAATATACCTTATATGTAATATTATAGCTCGTTGTTTTGTAATATACCTTATATGTAATATTATAGCTCGTTGTTTTGTAATATAGCTCGTACGTGATATTATAGCTCGTTGTTTTGTAATATACCTTATATGTAATATTATAGCTCGTTGTTTTGTAATATAGCTTATATGTAATATTATAGCTCGTTGTTTTGTAATATACCTTATATGTAATATTATAGCTCGTTGTTTTGTAATATAGCTTATATGTAATATTATAGCTCGTTGTTTTGTAATATACCTTATATGTAATATTATAGCTCGTTGTTTTGTAATATACCTTATATGTAATATTATAGCTCGTTGTTTTGTAATATACCTTATATGTAATATTATAGCTCGTTGTTTTGTAATATAGCTTGTATGTAATATTATAGCTCGTTGTTTTGTAATATAGCTTGTATGTAATATTATAGCTCGTTGTTTTGTAATATAGCTTGTATGTAATATTATAGCTCGTTGTTTTGTAATATACCTTATATGTAATATTATAGCTCGTTGTTTGTAATATAGCTCGTACGTGATATTATAGCTCGTTGTTTTGTAATATACCTTATATGTAATATTATAGCTTCTTGTTTGTAATGATATGGCTTGTATGTAATATTCTAACGCGTTGTTTTGTATTGATTTAGCGCCTATGTTATAATATATCTCCATGTTTGTAGTAACGCTCGTTGCCTGTAATAATATTTCGTTGTTTGTAATAATATAATCCGTTGTTTACAATATACCTCGTTGTTTGAAAGCTTTAAATGATACAGAATAAACAGATTTTGAAATAAATTTTGAAGAATTGGTAATATTGAATAGACTAAAACTAGGAAAGAAAACCACTGTAATTTCTTCATCACGCTCGTTGTCTCTAAACCAAGAATGACAGTTTAATACAGTAATAGCAATGACATCCTATGTGTTATAGTTTTAACTCGATATGTGCTAAATGCACTCATTATGTGCCTAAAACCACGACAGTTTTAAATCACAATCAAATCTCACAGCTTCTCAGGCGGACAATACTATGCTACTAAACCTTGCAAAAATTTCACCATTTAATCCACATTTGTAACGTAATTGACTGCAATATTTACCCATATAACAAAAATTACTGACCAAAATTTATAGATTCCAAAATTTGTATTCCAGATTTTTTATCTATGAATGTCGTAACTTACAAAAGACACGCAAGTCAGTCAGGTAAATAATTAAGTTACAAATCATTAAACGGGTCTAATTATTTTGAAATTATACAACGTAACAACAACAACCATGCCCACTTCACAAGGCATGTATCCCTCTTGACTGTCAATTGCTGACTTTCAATTGCTGATAACTATAGTGCATTATCAACCTAAAATACGTGCTTCAAGTTGTTAGTTATTAAACTCTCTCTCTCTCTCTCTCTCTCTCTCTCTCTCTCTCTCTCTCTCTCATGTACTTTCACCAATACCACCGAAATCAATAATTCCTTCAGAACATTACATTTATTGCTGTATAATTTCTGATGACTTTTTTACTTAACACAAATGCAATCTTTTATATTTTTGGAATACTCAAGAATAAATCTCATTAGTATACTCAAAACCGTATCTGGTACAAATATACCCACTTAAATCCTCAAGAATCAGAATATAACGCCATCTGTTGAGTCCTACAAACACCATTCCATTCAAGATTAAGTTTACCTACATATATTTACAGTCTGTCTACTTATACAAACCTAACAGCTCATAAAGTTAAGACAATACACACAGAGAATTAGTGTTGTGTAAACCAGAAGTAATATGACGGAGCTTAATTTTAACACTAATCTAACACTTTAGCTCAAGACAATACACCCACGTGGGAAGCCTGAGTGTAATATTGTAAACCAGTTGTATAATCGTTAAAAAGGTAATTAAGAACGAACAGCAATACTATGTAATGTATAACTTACATGCAATCATTAAGGTAATTATTTCTTAAAAAAAATAGAGCATCAATACTTTTACAATCCATAAAATAATTACAATATTTTAAGAAAGTAATTTATATCGAGAGTAATTCTTCAATAACTCATTACCAGCATTGTAATTATTCAATTTAGCTCCCAATAACATTTACAGGCGCCAAGGACACACACTCTTATTATACTGTACATACTTTGTCTCCTGTTGTAATAAAGACAATATTTAGTTACCTCCATGAGATTTTAATATGCACTAATAATAATAGTTACACCAAGTATTCACAGTAACAACATTACCAGGTATTAAAACCTTATTATGACCCGTTGTGGCTGTATATGTCCGTCTGTAAGCAGTGTTGTAAGCGCAGAATGGCCAAAGGCGTGGAAAAAATTAATAAAAAAACTATCTTCGATTCTGGATAAAATAAAACATATCTTCATTACCAAAGTTAAACTCAGCAAACGGAAAATGAACTCATGTTAAAAGACATCCTGTCAATGTTCGTTTTACTGTGAGGAAACTGTCGTATCTTTAGGAGACAGAATAACAATACAATAAATAACAACCTAAAATATCTCAACCTCATTACAACCTGGATAAATTGTGGCAGTCACGAGTGAGCAACTTGACCTCATGGGCACCTTGGAATGTATGTATATGCTACCTCCAGACGCTTAGTAGTTAGTATGTATGTATGTACATTGTACAGTATATATTACACTGGTCTACAAAATTTTTTTTTTTCTGGCATGAAACCTTTTAACTGTTTTTTACTAACTTTAAGGTGCTGAATCCAAATCTGATCTCAGATTTGCTCCATCACGTAACGTGCCAGAATTTACTGAGCTACCAGAGATTGAGGATATAGACCGGAATTCACCTGTTTCTACTGATGAAGATGAAGAGACTGATCTTTTCAAGCCATCTGGTGAAGATTGTGAAAAGCCAACGTTGTTTACTCAGTCAGAATTGAATGATCTGGTCAGAGATCTAAATTTGCCAAAACAGTCTGCTGAATTGTTAGCTTCCAGGCTTCAAGAGAAACGACTCTTAAAACCTGGCACGAGTGTCTCCTTTTATCGCAACAGAGAAGAGCAACTGCGGAAGTACTTTCATTCATATGACCAGCTTGTTTTTTGGAATGATGTAGAAGGACTTCTTCTCTCCATGGGACTACCAGCATATGATAGTAAGGATTGGAGACTTTTTATTGACAGTTCTAAAAGGAGCTTGAAATGTGTTCTTCTTCATAACGGAAACAAGTATGGTTCAATTCCAATCGGACCTTCTGTACAAATTAAAGAAGAGTATGAAAACATTAAGACTGTTCTAGAGAGGTTGCAATACCATGCTCATGAATGGTTAATTTGTGTAGACTTGAAAATGGTAAACTTTCTATTGGGCCAGCAAGGAGGGTACACAAAATACCCCTGTTTTCTGTGCTACTGGGACAGCAGGGCTACAGCAGACCATTGGGTGAAAAAGAATTGGCCACCAAGACATAGTTTGACGCCTGGTGACAAGAATATCATTAACGATCCTTTGGTTGACAGGAAAAACATTGTCCTTCCTCCTCTGCACATAAAACTTGGTATCATGAAGCAATTCGTCAAGGCTCTTGATCATAGTGGAGAGTGTTTCAGATATATATGCTCAACCTTTCCAAGTCTTAGTGACGAGAAGAAAAAGGCAGGGATTT
>NW_024728548.1:0-13433 GCF_018991925.1 Homarus americanus | reverse complement strand
CCAGAGTACAAGTCAATCATAGGCAAAAATGCAATTGATGATTGGCGTGGGTGCTCTAATCCTTGATGAATGATATGCATCATTCCCTGCCACCCACGGGTTTCCTGCTTGAAGTTTAGTGAAAGCTCCCACAGTACATCAATTGTCTTATCACTGCTGACCAATGCCGGGAGTTGTTCAAACATGATGGTTTGGGGCACATGTTTAGCGAAGCGATGTTCAATGATTGGAATTTTACTTTTCACTGAAAAATCAAGGTTGGTAACGTTTCTCCTTGGAATGACATGATCCTTCTTTCGCCCTGGGGTGAGTGCTGCTATGATCCCCATTCCGTGGAAGATCCCCCTGCCATCAATAGAAAGGATATTGTGGTCAACATTATCCCCGGCGAAAAGAAATGTCATGTCTAGCAAATCAATGTCATCCACTAACAAATCTGGAGCAACTGAATCCGCTGCATTCTTTTCAAAACACATGACTTCTTTATAAGAACTAAATCCCATTTCATGAAGGGTATCCACCAGGAACTGTGACCGATACATATGATGTACCTGCACTGCAAGGCCAACTTGTAAGGGAGCTTCAACAGCACATGGTCGAACTGCCTGGACAATTGCATGTCCTATTCCTGCAACCTTTCGTCTTGTCTCCTTTCCCACGAAAAGACCATGCAACAGCATCTGCAGAGTGTCGGGAACAAACGAAAGGGCAGAATCAAGCTTGAGTGACTTTGCACTTTTTTTTTTTTTTAATGCCAACAACATCTGGTGTTCCCAGGCGGTCACCCATCCAAGTACTAACCAGACCCAATGTTGCTTAACTTCGCTGATCGGACGAGAAGCGGTGTTTTCAACGTGGTATGGCCTTGGATGCTGATCTGTAAGGGATGGCACATTAGACTTGATAATCACTTTAAATGAGTCGTGCCACTGTTTCAATGATCGCCTGTTTTTTGTGATTCTTCGTCCTTTGCTTGGATGTTGAAATAAGATCTCAGTATCTGTGACGTCTTTTCCCTCAGTGTCACTATGTCATAAAGGCCTTCCCCTTCAGCAAAATGAACATTGTCCCCATACTGTCTTTCAATTGTCCTTTGAGGTATTGATTTCCATATGGTTCAGAATCTGTATTTGTCAGAAATTCCTTCATTTTTTCTCGTAAATGTGAAATTCAATTGTTCTTCATCATTATTCTCAAGGTAAGAGCAAACGTTCATGAATGCCTGCTCCTGATCTTCGTTTTTGGGCCGGCCTGACTTTCTGCGCTTGCCTCTGGGACATTCTGGAACTGTAGTGGTATGCTAAGCCCAGACAGGAAATTACCACTGCAAGAGCGATGGTAAATACAGTCTGCAGCATGTAGATCACAGCCATAATATTCAATCCTGCCTTTCACAGTGAAGGCCCATTCATCTGACCGGCTGTCACAACAATCAAGAATGGTCTGCACAAACGTATCGGTCTTTACATAACTAAAGCTTGCACCTCTTGGTGTTACTGTAGTCCCACAGAAAAGGCAATCCGTTTGGCTGTTGAAAGGACTGGATGATACTCTGGCACTTCTCTTTGGTGGCTCAACTTTCTTTTTTTTTTTTCAATGTCTTTTGGATTGATGTACCTCTTTCGACATGTAATGTGTGCTTTTTCACCAGCTGAAACGACTCCATCATCCCCTCTTTGCACACTCGCACTGTGGATTCCATCAGCTCCCTTCTGAAAAGATGCGAAAGTGATGGTCATTAGTAAATAAAGTCAGTAAATAAATAATGTAAATAAACAGTCACACAAAGCAAATTGTATCTTGGATTTCACAATTATGTAATCATGCCGCTTTTTTAACAAGCCAAACAGATTCCTAGGCCACCAAAACATGGGGTTAGACATCAAAATTGCTTCTCTAGGATGAATAATGAAGGAGGAACAGGCATTTTTAGAATTTGGTGGCTATTCGACACCATCTTCAAAATTAGACCTTTCTCGTGGTAAGACTGTGGTAGACTTTTGATATGTTATTTGTATAGATATGTACATACCAAGATATGTGAACACGCCTGACGCCAAGACTCCGTTACCATTCATTGTACCATTTATTCACATGTCTGTATTACTACATATTATTATAGCATGTCTGATATCTATGCTTATGTCTAATGCCTATGTTCATTTACTATGTCCCGATGTACTATGTCTGTACCGCGCTAGTCGAGTAATTAGAAGACCTCATTTATTGTCCGAGGAATGTCTAGCAACTCCCCTTGCCTGGCTAGCTAATTTCCCTCAGATCGGCCTCGGCCTACCTACGGTCCGGGGTCCCTAGTAATCGCTCCTGTATCGGTTGGCTATCACGCCCAGCCTTGTACCACTTATTGAATATACCTACTGCTCGTGCCCTGGAGTTTCAAGAACCTTGTCTAGGATTACATCCACCACACCACATGGCGCAGTTTGAGTAGCTCCAACACGACAGTTTACAAGCCTCAAGAGCCGGCCCCGTCTGTTTCCGGCCTCGTGTTTCCCGCCCAGAAGATATACTCCACAGTGCCCCTGGATTTAAAGTGCTTTGTGACCTTGTGAAGTGCCCTAAGTGAAGTGCAGTGCCTTTCATGTCTCTTTGCTATGTTTCTGCGGCCCTACAGGTAGCAGACACGCCTCCAGCCCAGTTTCCAAGACAGCACTTCCGGCATACACCCCCCATCCACGGAGGCTCGCAAGCCACTGCCCGCGTCCCCTTACCACCAGCATCTCGCCCGGGCGCGCGGAGGAATACACCGCCGCTAGCCGCCTCCTCTCACTTCACAAATATTACAGTCAGTACTCTTTTACTTGCCAGCCAGTTCCTGCACTTAAGCAAATCCATTGGCGAAAATATAGCACTTCACCTTATTCTCCTTGTCTTTCCCATCGCAACAATACCAAACACGAGATGTCTGACCACGACGATTTGCTGGGAAATTTATATGAGGATTATGAGGAAGACGACGCCTCACACGCCGGGCGCGCCAAATTCAAAGGATGGGAGCCAGGATATACGTCAGTTAATCCACTTCCTACAAGTTTCTCAAGAGAAGGAAGCCCAAAGACGTCAATTAGAGGAGGAAAAACGACGTCAAGAGGAATTGTCAAGACAGTCAGAGGAATCAGCTTACCGCCTTCAACTTCAACAACAACACCAAGCTGATAACCGCAAATTCCTGGACCTATTGGAATTGCTGGCAATGAGGACGACTTCACCAGCTGCCACAACCAATTCGCCAGCTTCAGCCTCTTCATCTATCCTTCAGACAACGCCTCCTCACACGTCACCTATCTCCCCTAGGTATGCCTCAGTGTCTTCTCAACCACCTGTTCCAGTCTCAACTCTCGTCGACCTCTCCGTGCCTCCTCCACCGCCTGCCGTCTCGAGTACACCCCTGCACAGCAAGTCTTCAGTTCCCAGTCCCCCACCTCTTCAATCTGATGCAACATATCAAGTATACCGTCAATGGCGACGTCGTTTCGAAGACTTTGCTGTTATGTCTGACCTCTACCGAATGCCCCCTCATAAACAACTCATCCAATTAAGATCGTGCATTTCCCTCGATGTTCAACGCCTCCTAGAGCACACGCTAGCCATCCCCCCTGACTCCCCCAGGTCAGTGACAGAGGTTTTAAACGCCTTGCAGAGTCATTTCCGTGGCCTCCGCAATGAAGCTCTGCGTCGTAGGGAACTGCTATCCTGCAAACAAGCTTCTGGGGAATCATTCTCAGACTTCTATGCACGACTTAAGGACCTAGCAACCGAGGTGGACCTATGTACAGGCGATCCTGTAACCTGTGCTGAGATCCAGCTCAAGATGATCTTGCTGATGGGTGTACGTGACGAGGACCTGCTTCAGAAACTCCTCACCCTCGACGCCGCCTCTTCCCTCACCGACTTCGTCACCTGTTGCAGGTCGTATGAGGCCACAAGAGAGGCTGCCTCAGCTATACACTCATCGCCATCTCAAGTCCACGCCGTCTCCACCTACAAGAGGAATCAACGCCAGATGCAGACGGCGTCCTCTCCACAGCCCCCGTCACAGTCACCAGTTTCTTCTCCCGAATCCTGCAGAAACTGTCAGCGCCAGCATGGTCCAGGAAAGTGCCCTGCGGCTGATAGTACATGTCGAAACTGTGGGTTTCAAGGCCATTGGCCCCGCACACCTCGATGTCCTGCCAACAAGGTCTCATGCAACGCTTGCAACAAGCAAGGACACTTCGCCAAGTGTTGCAGGTCCACCAAGAAGCCTCCATCTCCAGGTCAAAACGTCTCTTTACAGCCCGACAGAACGTCCACACCACCGTCTCCCAAGAACAACAAAGGATGCCGACGCGTGGATGATGCCTCGAGTGACAGGTCCCCCAAGCCCGTCAATGTTCGTCTGTCCTACGGTACCAACTCTTCCAACCTCCTGATGATACCTGACACGGGCGCGGACATCACGGTGATTGGACCAACACACCTGGACGCCCTCAACATCCCCAGGAGTAGCCTGTCACCCACAGCCATGAACGACGTGCTCACAGCGGACGGGTCCCCGATGTCTCCACCTTTGGGTTGCTTCAAGGCAACACTACAGCTCGGTCCCAAGTCTTGCCTTGCCACAGTCCACGTCCATGAGGGCATCCAAACCCCTCTCTTGTCATGTGGCCATTGTCAGGACTTGGCCATCGTCTCATCCGAGTTCCCAAAGCCCATCCTCGCTGTGACACACCTCAACAGGTGTGCAGAGATACCTGTTTCAGCCATGACCACACCTGCTGCCGCCCGGGAGTTCTTTTTTCGTCAGTTCAGCGACGTCCTTGTCTCCAAGCCCGACCTCCAGAAGACGCCGCTCAAGAAGATGACAGGCCCCCCGATGAGAATCCACCTCAAGCCTGGCGCGACGCCTTTCGCCATCCACACACCCAGGCCTATCCCCTTTGCCATACGGGACAAGGTGAAGGCGGAGCTCGATTCTCTGGTGCAGCAGGGGATCATCAGACACGCCGGTGAGGAGCCCTCCGAGTGGTGCCACCCTATGGTCTTGGCACCCAAGCCTGTAGGTGTTCGCATCACAGTGGACCTCACCCATCTCAACTCGCAGGTCTCCCGTCCTGCCCATCCATCGCCTACGCCCATCCAAGCAGTCCGCAGCGTCACCCCGTCTGTAAAGTTCTTTACCACGGCGGATGCACTACATGGGTACTGGCAAGTCGACCTGGCGGAAGAAGATCGCCACCTCACTACATTCATCACGCCCTACGGCCGCTTCCAACACTGCCGCGGACCCATGGGCTTCGCAGCAACGGGGATGCGTACTGCCTCCGTGGGGATATGGCTCTGCAGGGTGTCACCAACTGCGTGAAGGTCGTAGATGACATCCTGCTCTTCGACGATGATCTCCCGGCCCACTTGAACCGAGTTCATCTGATGCTCACAAGATGTCGTGCCCATGGTATCACCCTGAACAAAGATAAATTTGTGGTCGCCGCCCCCCAAGTTAACTACTGCGGCTACAACATCTCGCCAGAGGGGATCTCAGCTGATGAGGAGAAGGTCAAGGCCATCAGGGACTTCCCTACTCCAGCGAACCTGACCGACCTTCGCTCATTTATGGGCCTGGTAAATCAGCTGGCCGACTTCTCCCCTAAAATCGCCACATCAGCCCAACCTCTACGCCCCCTCATGAGCCCCAAGCGCTCCTTCCTCTGGACTCCTGACCACGACCTAGCGTTCAGGAATGTTAAGAAGGCGTTGCTGTCACCACCAGTCCTGGCACCCTTCGACCCGTCCTTACCAGTGGTCCTCCAGACCGACGCCTCCCGTCTATACGGCCTCGGATATGCCCTCCTTCAAGACCACGGCCAGGGTAGACTGTGCTTAGTTCAGTGTGGCTCCAGGTTTTTGACGGACACGGAGACCAGATACGCCACCATTGAACTAGAGATGCTGGCAGTCGCCTGGGCTATGGCCAAGTGCCGCCTTTACCTGTTCGGCCTTGGGCATTTCACCCTCATGACGGACCATCGCCCGCTCATACCCATTCTTAATCACTACACGTTGGACGCCATCGAAAATCCTCGCCTCCAACGTCTCAAAGAGAAGACCGCCCCTTACGTCTTTACAGCTGTGTGGCGCGCCGGGAAGCTTCTGTGCATACCAGACGCCCTCTCCCGAGCCCCTGTTAGTCGCCCCACACCTGAAGATGAAGTCGACTGTACCACGGCCGCTGCTCACGTTCGGTCTTTAGTGACACACACAGCCACTTCTCTTGCTGACAAGACGACGACGACGCCCTCCATCGAAGACGATAGGACTCTCCAGGAGCTTCGCATCGCCGCCGCTCAAGACCCGGCATACGTCCAACTCCTCGACTACGTCTCCGCTGGATTCCCCACCAACCGCTACGACATTCACGCCTCCGCCCTCCCCTTCTGGAAGCTAAGGGATAGCCTCTATGCGGACGGAGAGCTGGTGTTGTACGGCCCCAGGATCGTCGTTCCCGCTGCCCTCCGCCGGCGCACCTTATCCCGCCTCCATGACAGCCACCGCGGCGTTGAAGCCACCAGGCGCAGAGCCCGTCAGACCGTCTTCTGGCCTGGTATTGACGCCGATATTAAGAGCACGGTTGAGGCCTGTGAGCCTTGCCAGCAACTCCAACCCAGCCAGCAACAAGAGCCGTACCTGTGCAATGACCTCCCAAAGCGGCCCTTTGAGTCCGTGTCCGCCGACTTCTTTAATGTGGCCGGAAAGTCTTTCCTGGTGGTCGCCGACAGGCTCTCTGGATGGCCCGTGGTAGTTCCCTGTGGTCGGGACACCACCTCTTCCAGGGTCATCCGGATGTTTTGTTGCTTCTTCCGGGAAGTCGGAGTGCCTCTCCGCCTCCGAACCGACGGTGGGCCCCCGTTCAATAGCCACGAGTTCAAGAGCTTCGCCGAACGCTGGGGCGTCCACCACATCGTCACCTCCCCTCATTACCCGCAGGCGAATGGCCACGCCGAGGCAGCGGTAAAGTCCGTAAAATACCTCATCCTCAAGACAGCACCGACGGGGAACCTGGACTGCGAGGAGTTCGACAGGGGCCTACTGGAACTCCGTAACACCCCTACCCCTGCCGGACGCTCTCCTGCCCAGGTGTTGTATGGCCGCCCCCTTCGTACTTGTGTGCCTGCCCACCCCCAGTCCTTCTTAGATGAATGGCAGATCAAGGCGGACGAGTGTGACCGCCGTGAGGCTGCCCGGATGGCCCAAGTGACAAGCCACTATGACGCCCAAGCCCGCCCCCTTCCCAGGTTGGCCGTCGGCCAGCAAGTACGAATCCAGGACCCGACGTCACACCGCTGGGACAAGGTCGGGGTCGTCATGGGCCGTGGCGAGTCTCGTTCGTACCAAGTCCGCCTCCCCAGTGGTCGTGTGTGGTGGCGAAACAGACGCCATCTCCGCCCAGTGCCATCCTCTAGTGACGAACCTTCCTCCCCGTCCCCTGTGTCCCCTTGCCCAGACCAGGAACGAAGGTCGTCAGTTGATCCTCCCATTGTCCCTCGCCGCTCCCCCCGACTCATGGAAAAAGAGTCCGTAGCCGCTCGAGATTGCACTACGAGCGTAAAGGGGGAGGGAGGTGTATAGATATGTACATACCAAGATATGTGAACACGCCTGACACCAGGACTCTTGTTACCATTCATTGTACCATTTATTCACATGTCTGTATTACTACATATTATTATAGCATGTCTGATGTCCATGCTTATGTCTAATGCCTATGTTCATTTACTATGTCCCGATGTACTATGTCTGTACCGCGCTAGTCGAGTAATTAGAAGACCTCATTTATTGTCCTAGGAATGTCTAGCAACTCTCTTTGCCTAGCTAGCTAATTTCCCTCAGATCAGCCTCGGCCTACCTACGGTCCGGGGTCCCTAGTAATCGCTCCTGTATCGGTTGGCTATCACGCCCAGCCTTGTACCACTTATTGAATATACCTACTGCTCGTGCCCTGGAGTTTCAAGAACCTTGTCTAGGATTACATCCACCACACCACACCGGGCACAGGTCATTGACCCACATCGGGGCCTAGGGGGCGAAAATATAATAATAATAATAATAATAATAATAATAATAATAATAATAATAATAATAATAATAATAATAATAATAATAATAATAATGAACCATAAAGAAATGCAAAAAAGAAAATAACATCAAAAGTGAGAAAAAATATATGTATGTTGTGTTGTCAATAATAAGAGAAACAATTGAGATCCTGCAATTGTGTGTGATTGAGACAGAAAATCAGATCAGCAACCTGGGACTTGGTAACAATTTTCGTGATGCCATATGGTAGCAAGGTCTACCAAAGACAACACTTTATGCTTCCAATATCTTTCCAGGGCGACACCACCACTGTGTCGTGACGTGTTGACGCAGTGTCTATTATAATTAGGAATGTTATACAAATGGTCAATATCGTTAGTGAGTTTGGTCTCACAGAATCCAAGTACATCAAATTTGTGAGCAATAGAAGATAAACACTGATCTAAAAAGGTATCTAGATGAAGGGGAATACTGCTGATGTTATGGCTAATCAAGGAGAAGGAATGAGGTAGTTGGAGACTTGAACTAAACTCGGGGGAGTCAGGAAAGTAATAGTTACAGTTTGGGTTGGTGTAACCCAGTGAGTTTTGTAGAAAGACATCAGGATCGATATGAGGGAGTATTGTGTGGACACCATGGGTAAATGGGGTGTAACACATACGATCTAGCACATCTATATGGAATAGTGGATGTCATGTTTCTTGACCTGACCTCATATTTGTAAGGTCACCCTGTGTACATAAGCTTCTTCTTTAACGCCTCAATAGCAAAAGGACACTTCCCCACGTATTTCAAAAACAGCCAAAACGACTCCATACCCAAACCCGATAAAAAACCCAACATCCTAAATATTCTATCTATTTCACCATTCCGTACACAGGCCCACTCAGTTTCACCCTTAGAAATAAACTTAAGAAGCTTTTCAATGAATTCTATCCACAAATTTCTCTTAGACTAATCTTTAAAACCCAGAGTCAATTAAAAAATTTCTTTAAAATTAAAGACACCATACCCACACACCTGCAATCCTCAGTTGTTTATCAATTTACGTGTACTAGCTGTAGGGCAGCATATATAGGTAAAACTAAAAGACATTTGACAACTCGCATCCATGAACACTTGAGCCGTTCCGTTCGAACAGGTCAGTTAATCGCACAACCACCACATTCAGCTATTCGTAACCACGCCCACCAACATGACCACCCGTTTTCGCCGTCTGATTTCTCAGTTCTTGGCAGGAGCGACTGTGATATAGACCTCCTCATTATGGAGGCATTACACCAGTATAAAGCAAAGCCATCCCTTTGTGATATGGCCTCTAGTGAATTGTTGTGTTTTTCTCACTAAGGCTCGTCTGAATTAAGGTAATACCCCCCTGTATATTTTATTTTATACTTTTTATTCGTGATTTTAGCTTTGTATGTAGGTCTCTCGTCATTTTTGTCGGTTTTGAATTGGATTGCTCTTTTTTAAATTTTTTAAGTTTATCGAAAGTAAATTTTCGTATAATATTATGTTTTTATTGTATATCACCTGTATTTTTTTTTTGCTTTTTCAAAACTTTTGTGTTTTTAGGCTCTGATGATGGAAAACGATTATTTCCGAAACGTTAGCGATTAAAAGAAGCCCACATGGTCAAGATATTTGTGTTTACCCTGGTTCTCCTCTTCGTTATATATATATATATATATATATATATATATATATATATATATATATATATATATATATATATATATATATATATATATATATATATATATATATATATATATATATAAATATATATATATATATATATATATATATATATATATATATATATATATATATATATATATATATATATATATATATATATGATATCCAGAAATTTCAGAGTAATTTCAAATGCCCCGCCATGAGTGATACTGAGCGTTCAAGGTCATCTGAGGGGAGGGAGCGCTGCCTGCTCGTAGCGAGAGATTGCGGAACTAGGCCTATATGATATTAAATATGATTTACCGAATTAATAATGATGCGATTCATGAAGTTAAGGGACTATTATTGAATTTGAAATTATTATAGATCGTTTAGCAGTCTGAATAATGTTACGGGTGTCCCAAGGAGTTATTAGTTAGGCGGAAAATATATCACGTAGGCCCAAGCTAGCGCCTTGGGGAGACGCGATGCTGGCTAGGCCAGTTCCGGAGAGCATTCACACAGACAAGACGTTCCGCGCGTCCATCAGCAATAGTCACGTGGCCTAGTCACCTGTGCTGCGCTATTGCAGTATAACAAGTAAGTCTCATTCGATCTCAGACAGGGTTAGATAGGGCAGTGATAAAGTAAACTAGAGCTAACAGTGAGTTCATTTCAGGGTTTCCGTCAGAACCCACTTGATTGGAGTTGACCGGAGTTGACTGGAGTTGACCGGAGTTGACTGCGAGAGATTGACTGCCATTGATGATTGAGGGTGGCGATTGTCGCCATTGGACCGATCAGTGTAGGCCTGTCACTGTTTAGCGGGGTAGCAAAGGATCTCTTGAGTGAACGAGTGCTCCCGACAACTAACACGACACGGGACCAGCATCAGCAGTGGGTGATCAGTTCTTACCACTCCGGTGCACAACCCCACATGTCCCGAGCAGCTAGTGAAACCCTCTTGCTAACAGGAAGCTAAAGTTTCTCTCAACTGCGCAAGGTCTGATTGGCTCACTCTCTTCCTGCCCATGGACGCACTGGGAGTACACTGAGGCTATCTGAGTATATTAATGGTCACACACTGAGACCGTGAGTCTAGGACTCTAGGAGATACCTAGAGGAACATTTTCCCTCCCTTATTACGGGTGTAGTTAACACCATTCCTCAGACTGATATTATCTTGACGTGTGTAGTTTAATATTTCTTAAATAATTTTGATAGTAGTGTTTTTTGAATGTTTGTGCCATTAAGTGGAACCAGAGTGATACTGTGATTTGATTCTTTTAATGCCTCTAATTCTTCATAATTCTGATCTCAGGTATAACCTTGTTCCCCAGAGCAGTGGTTAGGTTAGGTTAGGAAGTGTACACCTGTTGGGGTGCTATAATTTTGTTGAGTGATATTATTTTGCTGAAAGCCCTTAGGGCCTATTCATTGTGGAGGATTTAATTTCTTATTTTTTAGTACCATTTCCTAAGTGACTGATATTATTTTGTGAAAGCCCTTAAGGCCTGTTCATATGTGCAATTAACATTTCTTAATACTTTAAATTTATTGTTGCCTGTGTTTCTAATAATTTCTATGTCATGTATAACTTTTATTCCCCAGAGTAGTGTTTTAAGTTTAAGTTAAGAGGTGCGCATATTGGTGTACCATTATTTGATTGTGTTGTAGTGTTGGAGGGAATATAAGTGTCTAAATTTTACAGTGTGTCTCATTCATCCCAGTCACAGACGCTATCCTTCCACGGGTCACGGACAGTTCATTTTGTGTAGTAGATTTAAGTGTTCTTGTGCTGGTTCGGGATTTTTCTCAAAGGGGCGCTTCCACTGCCTTTACCATCTATTAAATTTTAATAAACCCCAAGTCAAGTGAGAAATTAAAGTCCAGCAAATTCCGACCGGTTACAATTGGTAGCAGAGCGTAGTTATTTTTATTTCGTGACTGATAGTTCTGTGGTTGGGATAATGAGCGTAATCATGGAGTGGATGGAAACGGTAGAGAGTGTGACCTCAACTCTACTCATGCTCGCCATGGGAATGGGTTTGTTGTGGTTGACGGTGCGGGGTTACTCGGAGAAAAGGAGAGACAGCCCGGGGTTGGTGCAGTTGAGAGAGGAGTTCGTGGAACGTATTGGGAAGCTAGAGGGGAAAATCCGGGGAGAGTACCAGGAACGATTGGAACAGTTAGAAGGGAAGATCAATGGGGAATGTCAGGCATGGGCGAACCAAATCAGGGGGGAGTATGGAGTATATGTACAACAGTTAAGGGGGGAGTACCACACACAATTGCAACAGTTAGAGACGGAACACCAACAACAACTAGCTCTGTTGGGGGATGCACTAGATAGGGTAAAGACACAGTATAAAATACAGCACGATGAGACGATGTGGGAGATGAGGAGACACAATAGTAGAGAGGGAACTAGTCTCGGGGCCGGGTTGACCATGTCCAAGTTCGACGGTAGGCCAGGAATAGAGGTAGGAAAGTGGTTAAGAGAGGTTGACCGAACCCTCAAGCTGCTAGACGGAGACGAAGTCCGTCGAATCCAGTTCGTAATAAGGCATCTTGCAGGGCCTGCGGCAGATCGCGTATACAATGCACGCAGAGACTGGGAAACCGTAGATGAATTAACTTGTTATTTGAAGCAGCAATACGGCGGGCAGACGGCCACGTACGACGCCATTCGGAAGATGATGACGCGGAAACAAGGGAGCAACGAAACGCTTCTTGAATATTACGATGCTATGCTCGATTTAAACGATGAGTTGAACCGCCATGATCATAAATATGATAAGGCCCTGTTGGGAGATGCAATCACTCGGGGGCTCAAGGAGGAACAAAGCCGTATGTGTTTAGTGGATGAGATCAAGAAGTATCCTCACCATAGTCTAGACGAGTGGATCACGGGGCTGAGAGAGGCGGAACAAAAACGAGATGCCGTGAGGGAGGTACCGCTGACTAAAGGAAGAGAGGACGAGCCGCAGACGGGAGGCTCGATTCTCCCGAGGTGCTATGCGTGTGGACAAGAGGGCCACTTCAGTTTCAATTGCCCGAGCAGATCCGGACCAGGAGAGAGTGTCCCAAGGGGATACGTGGCCAATGGCCAGTATCGAGTTGGAAATAACAATCGGAACTGGCGGTCGGGAAATGGTCAAGGCCAGGCAGTCCCCGCCAACCGTTCCTGGCCTCACCAATTCCACCGGCGATGTTATGAATCAAGAGAGAGCGGACCCATGGTCAAGCGTGGTTCGCATGACAAATTTAATCACAACAGAAGGTACCTTAAGGCTGAAAGCCGAGTGTCCTAAGGTCTCGGTGCTGGTAGCGGGTCGTGAAATGTGGGGTTTAGCAGATACTGGGGCAGAAGTGTCGCTAATTGATGAACTTTTCTACCGTCGGGAGCTGGAGCCTGCAGGCGTGGTGTTGCAGCCCACTCGAATAAGGGTAAAAGGGGCGTCAGGGTTTCCAGTGCCGTGTGTGGGGTGTACGGTATTCAGGTCACTATGGTCGTATGTGGGGTGGAAGTCACTGATGTGGGGATGTTGGTTTGTCCAGGGATTGAGACCCAGGGTAAGGGGCAATCGCATGTCGGGTTGTTGGGGATGAATGTGCTGGGGGAGGTTGCGGAGATCTGGCCGCACATGTATCACTTG